>NC_136072.1:4425601-4519601 GCF_964261635.1 Lissotriton helveticus
GTCCCCCAGAGAGTCTGCGTCCCCAGAGAGCCCATGTCCCCCAGAGAGCCTGTGTCCCCCAGAGAGCCCGTGTCCCCAGAGAGCCCGTGTCCCCCCAGAGAGCCCCTGTCCCCCCAGAGAGCCCCTGTCCCCCCAGAGAGCCCATGTCCCCCAGAGAGCCCGTGTCCCCAGAGAGCCTGTGTCCCCCCAGAGAGCCTGTAACCCCCAGAGAGTCTGCGTCCCCAGAGAGCCCATGTCCCCCAGAGAGCCTGTGTCCCCCAGAGAGCCTGTGTCCCCCAGAGAGCCTGTGTCCCCCAGAGAGCCCATGTCCCCCAGAGAGCCCATGTCCCCCAGAGAGCCCGTGTCCCCAGAGAGCCCGTGCCTTCCCAGAGAGCCTGCGTCCCCAGAGAGCCTGTAACCCCCAGAGAGTCTGCATCCCCAGAGAGCCCATGTCCCCCAGAGAGCCTGTGTCCCCCAGAGAGCCTGTGTCCCCCAGAGAGCCTGCGTCCCCTGTGTCCCCAGAGAGCCTGCGTCCCCTGTGTCCCCAGAGAGCCTGCGTCCCCCCAGAGAGCCCGCGTCCCCCCAGAGAGCCCGTGTCCCCCAGAGAGCCCGTGTCCCCCCAGAGAGCCCGTGTCCCCCAGAGAGCCTGTCCCCAGAGAGCCTGTGTCCCCCAGAGAGCCTGTGTCCCCCAGAGAGCCCGTGTCCCCCCAGAGAGCCTGTGTCCCCCCCAGAGAGCCTGTGTCCCCCCAGAGAGCTTGTGTCCCCCAGAGAATCTGCGTCCCCAGAGAGCCTGCGTCCCCTGTGTCCCCAGAGAGCCCGTGTCCCCCCAGAGAGCCTGTGTCCCCCAGAGAGTCTGCGTCCCCAGAGAGCCCGTGTCCCCAGAGAGCCCGTGTCCCCCCAGAGTGCCCGTGTCCCTAGAGAGCCTGTGACCCCCAGAGAGCCTGTGTCCCCCAGAGAGCCTGTGTCCCCCAGAGAGCCCGTGTCCCCCAGAGAGCCCGTGTCCCCCCAGAGAGCCCGTGTCCCCCCAGAGAGCCCGTGTCCCCCCAGAGAGCCCGTGTCCCCCCAGAGAGCCCGTGTCCCCCCAGAGAGCCCGTGTCCCCAGAGAGCCTGTGTCCCCCAGAGAGCCCGTGTCCCCCCAGAGAGCCCATGTCCCCCAGAAAGCCCATGTCCCCAGAGAGCCCGTGTCCCCCCAGAGAGCCTGTGTCCCCCAGAGAGTCTGCGTCCCCAGAGAGCCCATGTCCCCCAGAGAGCCTGTGTCCCCCAGAGAGCCCGTGTCCCCCCAGAGAGCCCGTGTCCCCCCAGAGAGCCCGTGTCCCCCCAGAGAGCCCGTGTCCCCAGAGAGCCTGTGTCCCCCAGAGAGCGCCTGTCCCCCCAGAGAGCCTGTGTCCCCTGTGTCCCCAGAGAGCCCATGTCCCCCAGAGAGCCTGTGTCCCCCAGAGAGCCTGTGTCCCTAGAGAGCCTGCGTCCCCTGTGTCCCCATAGAGCCCCTGTCCCCCCAGAGAGCCCCTGTCCCCCCAGAGAGCCCATGTCCCCCAGAGAACCCGTGTCCCCAGAGAGCCTGTGCCTTCCCAGAGAGCCCGTGTCCCCCAGAGAGCCCGTGTCCCCCAGAGAGCCTGTGTCCCCCCAGAGAGTCTGCGTCCCCAGAGAGCCCGTGTCCCCCAGAGAGCCCCTGTCCCCCCAGAGAGCCCATGTCCCCCAGAGAGCCCGTGTCCCCAGAGAGCCCGCGTCCCCAGAGAGCCCGCGTCCCCCCAGAGAGCCCGCGTCCCCCCAGAGAGCCCATGTCCCCCAGAGAGCCCGTGTCCCCCAGAGAGCCCGTGTCCCCCCAGAGAGCCCGTGTCCCCCCAGAGAGCCTGTGTCCCCCAGAGAGCCTGTGTCCCCCAGAGAGCCCGTGTCCCCCCAGAGAGCCCGTGTCCCCCAGAGAGCCCGTGTCCCCCCAGAGAGCCCGTGTCCCCAGAGAGCCCGTGTCACCCAGAGAGCCCGTGTCCCCCAGAGAGCCCATGTCCCCAGAGAGCCTGTGTCCCCCCAGAGAGCCTGTGTCCCCCCAGAGAGTCTGCGTCCCCAGAGAGCCTGCGTCCCCTGTGTCCCCAGAGAGCCCGTGTCCCCCCAGAGAGCCCGTGTCCCCCCAGAGAGCCCGTGTCTCCCCAGAGAGCCCTTGCCTCCCCAGAGAGCCCGTGTCCCCCAGAGAGCCCGTGTCCCCAGAGAGCCCATGTCCCCCAGAGAGCCCGTGTCCCCCACAGAGCCCATGTCCCCAGAGAGCCCGTGTCCCCAGAGAGCCTGCATCCCCTGTGTCCCCAGAGAGCCTGTGCCTCCCCAGAGAGCCATGTCCCCTCAGAGAGCCATGTCCCCTCAGAGAGCCTGTGTCCCTAGAGACCCTGCGTCCCCTGTGTCCCCAGAGAGCCATGTCCCCCCAGAGAGCCCATGTCCCCCAGAGAGCCCGTGTCCCCAGAGAGCCCGTGTCCCCAGAGAGCCTGTGTCCCCCCAGAGAGCCCGTGTCCCCAGAGAGCCTGTCCCCCCAGAGAGCCTGTGTCCCCAGAGAGCCTGTGTCCCCCCAGAGAGCCCGTGTCCCCAGAGAGCCCATGTCCCCAGAGAGCCTGTGTCCCTAGAGAGCCATGTCCCCTCAGAGAGCCTGTGTCCCTAGAGAGCCTGCGTCCCCTGTGTCCCCAGAGAGCCCGTGTCCCCAGAGAGCCTGTCCACTCAGAGAGCCTGTCCCCCCAGAGAGCCTGTCCCCCCAGAGAGCCTGTGTCCCCCCAGAGAGCCTGTGTCCCCCCAGAGAGCCCGTGTCCCCAGAGAGCCTGTCCCCCCAGAGAGCCTGCATCCCCAGAGAGCCCGTGTCCCCAGAGAGCCTGTCCCCCCAGAGAGCCCGTGTCCCCCCAGAGAGCCTGTGTCCCCCAGAGAGTCTGCGTCCCCAGAGAGCCCGTGTCCCCCCAGAGAGCCTGTCCCCCCAGAGAGCCCGTGTCCCCAGAGAGCCTGTGTCCCCCCAGAGAGCCCGTGTCCCCCCAGAGAGCCCGTGTCCCCCCAGAGAGCCCGTGTCCCCCAGAGAGCCCGTGTCCCCCAGAGAGCCCGTGTCCCCCAGAGAGCCCGTGTCCCCCAGAGAGCCCATGTCCCCAGAGAGCCTGTGTCCCCCCAGAGAGCCTGTGTCCCCCCAGAGAGTCTGCGTCCCCAGAGAGCCTGCGTCCCCTGTGTCCCCAGAGAGCCCGTGTCCCCCAGAGAGCCCATGTCCCCAGAGAGCCTGTGTCCCCCCAGAGAGCCAGTGTCCCCCCAGAGAGCCCGTGTCTCCCCAGAGAGCCCGTGTCCCCCAGAGAGCCCATGTCCCCAGAGAGCCCGTGTCCCCCCAGAGAGCCTGTGTCCCCCCAGAGAGCCCGTGTCCCCAGAGAGCCTGTCCCCCAGAGAGCCTGTGTCCCCCAGAGAGTCTGCATCCCCAGAGAGCCCGTGTCCCCAGAGAGCCTGTCCCCCCAGAGAGCCCGTGTCCCCCCAGAGAGCCTGTCCACTCAGAGAGTCTGCGTCCCCAGAGAGCCTGTGTCCCCCAGAGAGCCCGTGTCCCCCCAGAGAGCCCGTGTCCCCCAGAGAGCCCATGTCCCCCAGACAGCCCGTGTCCCCCCAGAGAGCCCGTGTCCCCCCAGAGAGCCCGTGTCCCCCAGAGAGCCCGTGTCCCCCAGAGAGCCCGTGTCCCCCCAGAGAGCCCATGTCCCCAGAGAGCCTGTCCACTCAGAGAGCCCCTGTCCCCCCAGAGAGCCTGTCCCCCCAGAGAGCCTGTGTCCCCCCAGAGAGCCCGTGTCCCCAGAGAGCCTGTCCTCCCAGAGAGCCTGTGTCCCCCAGAGAGTCTGCATCCCCAGAGAGCCCGTGTCCCCAGAGAGCCTGTCCCCCCAGAGAGCCCGTGTCCCCCCAGAGAGCCTGAGTCCCCCAGAGAGTCTGCGTCCCCAGAGAGCCCGTGTCCCCCCAGAGAGCCTGTGTCCCTAGAGAGCCTGCGTCCCCTGTGTCCCCAGAGAGCCCGTGTCCCCCCAGAGAGCCTGTGTCCCCCAGAGAGTCTGCGTCCCCAGAGAGCCCATGTCCCCCCAGAGAGCCCGTGTCCCCCAGAGAGCCCATGTCCCACAGAGAGCCCGTGTCCCCCCAGAGAGCCCGTGTCCCCCCAGAGAGCCCGTGTCCCCCAGAGAGCCCGTGTCCCCCCAGAGAGCCCGTGTCCCCCCAGAGAGCCCGTGTCCCCCCAGAGAGCCCGTGTCCCCCAGAGAGCCTGTCCACTCAGAGAGTCTGCGTTCCCAGAGAGCCCATGTCCCCCAGAGAGCCCGTGTCCCCCCAGAGAGCCCGTGTCTCCCCAGAGAGCCCGTGTCTCCCCAGAGAGCCCGTGCCTCCCCAGAGAGCCTGTGTCCCCCAGAGAGCCCATGTCCCCAGAGAGCCCGTGTCCCCCAGAGAGCCTGTGTCCCTAGAGAGCCATGTCCCCTCAGAGAGCCCGTGTCCCCAGAGAGCCCGTGTCCCCAGAGAGCCCGTGTCCCCCAGAGAGCCCGTGTCCCCCAGAGAGCCCGTGTCCCCAGAGAGCCTGCATCCCCTGTGTCCCCAGAGAGCCTGTGTCCCTAGAGAGCCCGTGTCCCCCCAGAGAGCCCGTGTCCCCCAGAGAGCCTGTGTCCCCAGAGAGCCCGTGTCCCCAGAGAGCCTGTGTCCCCCCAGAGAGCCCGTGTCCCCAGAGAGCCTGTCCCCCCAGAGAGCCCGTGTCCCCAGAGAGCCTGTGTCCCCCAGAGAGCCCGTGTCCCCAGAGAGCCCATGTCCCCAGAGAGCCTGCGTCCCCCAGAGAGCCCGTGTCCCCCCAGAGAGCCCGTGTCCCCAGAGAGCCCATGTCCCCAGAGAGCCCATGTCCCCAGAGAGCCTGTGTCCCCAGAGAGCCTGTGCCTCCCCAGAGAGCCCGTGTCCCCCCAGAGAGCCCGTGTCCCCTGTGTCCCCAGAGAGCCCATGTCCCCCAGAGAGCCTGTGTCCCCCAGAGAGTCTGCGTCCCCAGAGAGCCCATGTCCCCCAGAGAGCCTGTGTCCCCCAGAGAGCCCGTGTCCCCAGAGAGCCCGTGTCCCCCCAGAGAGCCCCTGTCCCCCCAGAGAGCCCCTGTCCCCCCAGAGAGCCCATGTCCCCCAGAGAGCCCGTGTCCCCAGAGAGCCTGTGTCCCCCCAGAGAGCCTGTAACCCCCAGAGAGTCTGCGTCCCCAGAGAGCCCATGTCCCCCAGAGAGCCTGTGTCCCCCAGAGAGCCTGTGTCCCCCAGAGAGCCTGTGTCCCCCAGAGAGCCCATGTCCCCCAGAGAGCCCATGTCCCCCAGAGAGCCCGTGTCCCCAGAGAGCCCGTGCCTTCCCAGAGAGCCTGCGTCCCCAGAGAGCCTGTAACCCCCAGAGAGTCTGCATCCCCAGAGAGCCCATGTCCCCCAGAGAGCCTGTGTCCCCCAGAGAGCCTGTGTCCCCCAGAGAGCCTGCGTCCCCTGTGTCCCCAGAGAGCCTGCGTCCCCTGTGTCCCCAGAGAGCCTGCGTCCCCCCAGAGAGCCCGCGTCCCCCCAGAGAGCCCGTGTCCCCCAGAGAGCCCGTGTCCCCCCAGAGAGCCCGTGTCCCCCAGAGAGCCTGTCCCCAGAGAGCCTGTGTCCCCCAGAGAGCCTGTGTCCCCCAGAGAGCCCGTGTCCCCCCAGAGAGCCTGTGTCCCCCCCAGAGAGCCTGTGTCCCCCCAGAGAGCTTGTGTCCCCCAGAGAATCTGCGTCCCCAGAGAGCCTGCGTCCCCTGTGTCCCCAGAGAGCCCGTGTCCCCCCAGAGAGCCTGTGTCCCCCAGAGAGTCTGCGTCCCCAGAGAGCCCGTGTCCCCAGAGAGCCCGTGTCCCCCCAGAGTGCCCGTGTCCCTAGAGAGCCTGTGACCCCCAGAGAGCCTGTGTCCCCCAGAGAGCCTGTGTCCCCCAGAGAGCCCGTGTCCCCCAGAGAGCCCGTGTCCCCCCAGAGAGCCCGTGTCCCCCCAGAGAGCCCGTGTCCCCCCAGAGAGCCCGTGTCCCCCCAGAGAGCCCGTGTCCCCCCAGAGAGCCCGTGTCCCCAGAGAGCCTGTGTCCCCCAGAGAGCCCGTGTCCCCCCAGAGAGCCCGTGTCCCCCCAGAGAGCCCATGTCCCCCAGAAAGCCCATGTCCCCAGAGAGCCCGTGTCCCCCCAGAGAGCCTGTGTCCCCCAGAGAGTCTGCGTCCCCAGAGAGCCCATGTCCCCCAGAGAGCCTGTGTCCCCCAGAGAGCCCGTGTCCCCCCAGAGAGCCCGTGTCCCCCCAGAGAGCCCGTGTCCCCCCAGAGAGCCCGTGTCCCCAGAGAGCCTGTGTCCCCCAGAGAGCGCCTGTCCCCCCAGAGAGCCTGTGTCCCCTGTGTCCCCAGAGAGCCCATGTCCCCCAGAGAGCCTGTGTCCCCCAGAGAGCCTGTGTCCCTAGAGAGCCTGCGTCCCCTGTGTCCCCATAGAGCCCCTGTCCCCCCAGAGAGCCCCTGTCCCCCCAGAGAGCCCATGTCCCCCAGAGAACCCGTGTCCCCAGAGAGCCCGTGCCTTCCCAGAGAGCCCGTGTCCCCCAGAGAGCCCGTGTCCCCCAGAGAGCCTGTGTCCCCCCAGAGAGTCTGCGTCCCCAGAGAGCCCGTGTCCCCCAGAGAGCCCCTGTCCCCCCAGAGAGCCCATGTCCCCCAGAGAGCCTGTGTCCCCCCAGAGAGTCTGCGTCCCCAGAGAGCCCGTGTCCCCAGAGAGCCCGCGTCCCCCCAGAGAGCCCGCGTCCCCCCAGAGAGCCCGTGTCCCCCCAGAGAGCCCATGTCCCCCAGAGAGCCCGTGTCCCCCAGAGAGCCCGTGTCCCCCCAGAGAGCCCGTGTCCCCCCAGAGAGCCTGTGTCCCCCAGAGAGCCTGTGTCCCCCAGAGAGCCCGTGTCCCCCCAGAGAGCCCGTGTCCCCCAGAGAGCCCGTGTCCCCCCAGAGAGCCCGTGTCCCCAGAGAGCCCGTGTCACCCAGAGAGCCCGTGTCCCCCAGAGAGCCCATGTCCCCAGAGAGCCTGTGTCCCCCCAGAGAGCCTGTGTCCCCCCAGAGAGTCTGCGTCCCCAGAGAGCCTGCGTCCCCTGTGTCCCCAGAGAGCCCGTGTCCCCCCAGAGAGCCCGTGTCTCCCCAGAGAGCCCTTGCCTCCCCAGAGAGCCCGTGTCCCCCAGAGAGCCCGTGTCCCCAGAGAGCCCGTGTCCCCCAGAGAGCCCGTGTCCCCCAGAGAGCCCATGTCCCCAGAGAGCCCGTGTCCCCAGAGAGCCTGCATCCCCTGTGTCCCCAGAGAGCCTGTGCCTCCCCAGAGAGCCATGTCCCCTCAGAGAGCCATGTCCCCTCAGAGAGCCTGTGTCCCTAGAGACCCTGCGTCCCCTGTGTCCCCAGAGAGCCATGTCCCCCCAGAGAGCCCATGTCCCCCAGAGAGCCCGTGTCCCCAGAGAGCCCGTGTCCCCAGAGAGCCTGTGTCCCCCCAGAGAGCCCGTGTCCCCAGAGAGCCTGTCCCCCAGAGAGCCTGTGTCCCCAGAGAGCCTGTGTCCCCCCAGAGAGCCCGTGTCCCCAGAGAGCCCATGTCCCCAGAGAGCCTGTGTCCCTAGAGAGCCATGTCCCCTCAGAGAGCCTGTGTCCCTAGAGAGCCTGCGTCCCCTGTGTCCCCAGAGAGCCCGTGTCCCCAGAGAGCCTGTCCACTCAGAGAGCCTGTCCCCCCAGAGAGCCTGTCCCCCCAGAGAGCCTGTGTCCCCCCAGAGAGCCTGTGTCCCCCCAGAGAGCCCGTGTCCCCAGAGAGCCTGTCCCCCCAGAGAGCCTGCATCCCCAGAGAGCCCGTGTCCCCAGAGAGCCTGTCCCCCCAGAGAGCCCGTGTCCCCCCAGAGAGCCTGTGTCCCCCAGAGAGTCTGCGTCCCCAGAGAGCCCGTGTCCCCCCAGAGAGCCTGTCCCCCCAGAGAGTCCGTGTCCCCAGAGAGCCTGTGTCCCCCAGAGAGCCCGTGTCCCCCCAGAGAGCCCGTGTCCCCCCAGAGAGCCCGTGTCCCCCAGAGAGCCCGTGTCCCCCAGAGAGCCCGTGTCCCCCAGAGAGCCCGTGTCCCCCAGAGAGCCCATGTCCCCAGAGAGCCTGTGTCCCCCCAGAGAGCCTGTGTCCCCCCAGAGAGTCTGCGTCCCCAGAGAGCCTGCGTCCCCTGTGTCCCCAGAGAGCCCGTGTCCCCCAGAGAGCCCATGTCCCCAGAGAGCCTGTGTCCCCCCAGAGAGCCAGTGTCCCCCCAGAGAGCCCGTGTCTCCCCAGAGAGCCCGTGTCCCCCAGAGAGCCCATGTCCCCAGAGAGCCCGTGTCCCCCCAGAGAGCCCGTGTCCCCCCAGAGAGCCCGTGTCTCCCCAGAGAGCCCGTGCCTCCCCAGAGAGCCCGTGTCCCCCAGAGAGCCCGTGTCCCCAGAGAGCCCGTGTCCCCCAGAGAGCCCATGTCCCCAGAGAGCCCGTGTCCCCCCAGAGAGCCCGTGTCCCCCAGAGAGCCCGTGTCCCCCAGAGAGCCCATGTCCCCAGAGAGCCCGTGTCCCCCCAGAGAGCCCGTGTCCCCCCAGAGAGCCCGTGTCTCCCCAGAGAGCCCGTGCCTCCCCAGAGAGCCCGTGTCCCCCAGAGAGCCCGTGTCCCCAGAGAGCCCGTGTCCCCCAGAGAGCCCATGTCCCCAGAGAGCCCGTGTCCCCCCAGAGAGCCCGTGTCCCCAGAGAGCCCGTGTCCCCCAGAGAGCCCATGTCCCCAGAGAGCCCGTGTCCCCCCAGAGAGCCCGTGTCCCCCCAGAGAGCCCGTGTCTCCCCAGAGAGCCCGTGCCTCCCCAGAGAGCCCGTGTCCCCCAGAGAGCCCGTGTCCCCTGAGAGCCCGTGTCCCCCAGAGAGCCCATGTCCCCAGAGAGCCCGTGTCCCCAGAGAGCCTGCATCCCCTGTGTCCCCAGAGAGCCTGTGCCTCCCCAGAGAGCCATGTCCCCTCAGAGAGCCATGTCCCCTCAGAGAGCCTGTGTCCCTAGAGAGCCTGCGTCCCCTGTGTCCCCAGAGAGCCATGTCCCCCCAGAGAGCCCATGTCCCCCAGAGAGCCCGTGTCCCCAGAGAGCCCGTGTCCCCAGAGAGCCTGTGTCCCCCCAGAGAGCCTGTGTCCCCCCAGAGAGCCTGTCCCCCCAGAGAGCCTGTGTCCCCCCAGAGAGCCCGTGTCCCCAGAGAGCCCATGTCCCCAGAGAGCCTGTGTCCCTAGAGAGCCATGTCCCCTCAGAGAGCCTGTGTCCCTAGAGAGCCTGCGTCCCCTGTGTCCCCAGAGAGCCCGTGTCCCCAGAGAGCCTGTCCACTCAGAGAGCCTGTCCCCCCAGAGAGCCTGTCCCCCCAGAGAGCCTGTGTCCCCCCAGAGAGCCTGTGTCCCCAGAAAGCCTGTCCCCCCAGAGAGCCTGTGTCCCCCAGAGAGTCTGCATCCCCAGAGAGCCCGTGTCCTCAGAGAGCCTGTCCCCCCAGAGAGCCTGTGTCCCCCAGAGAGTCTGCGTCCCCAGAGAGCCCGTGTCCCCCCAGAGAGCCTGTCCACTCAGAGAGTCTGCGTCCCCAGAGAGCCCATGTCCCCCAGAGAGCCTGTGTCCCCAGAGAGCCTGCGTCCCCTGTGTCCCCAGAGAGCCCGTGTCCCCCCAGAGAGCCTGTGTCCCCCAGAGAGTCTGCGTCCCCAGAGAGCCCATGTCCCCCAGAGAGCCTGCGTCCCGTGTCCCCCCAGAGAGCCCGTGTCCCCCCAGAGAGCCCGTGTCCCCCAGAGAGCCCATGTCCCCCAGAGAGCCCGTGTCCCCCCAGAGAGCCCGTGTCCCCCCAGAGAGCCCGTGTCTCCCCAGAGAGCCCAGTGCCTCCCCAGAGAGCCCGTGTCCCCCAGAGAGCCTGTGTCCCCCCAGAGAGCCTGTGTCCCCCAGAGAGTCTGCATCCCCAGAGAGCCTGCATCCCCTATGTCCCCAGAGAGTCTGCGTCCCCAGAGAGCCCGCGTCCCCAGAGAGCCTGTCCCCTCAGAGAGCCTGTGTCCCTAGAGAGCCCGTGTCCCCCAGAGAGTCTGCATCCCCAGAGAGCCTGCATCCCCTATGTCCCCAGAGAGTCTGCGTCCCCAGAGAGCCCGCGTCCCCAGAGAGCCTGTCCCCTCAGAGAGCCTGTGTCCCTAGAGAGCCCGTGTCCCCCCAGAGAGCCCGTGTCCCCAGAGAGCCTGTCCCCTCAGAGAGCCTGTGTCCCTAGAGAGCCATGTCCCCTCAGAGAGCCTGTGTCCCTAGAGAGCCTGCGTCCCCTGTGTCCCCAGAGAGCCATGTCCCCCCAGAGAGCCTGTCCCCCCAGAGAGCCTGTGTCCCCCAGAGAGCCTGCGTCCCCAGAGAGCCTGTCCCCCCAGAGAGCCTGTGTCCCCCCAGAGAGCCTGTGTCCCCCAGAGAGTCTGCATCCCCAGAGAGCCTGCATCCCCTATGTCCCCAGAGAGTCTGCGTCCCCAGAGAGCCCGCGTCCCCAGAGAGCCTGTCCCCTCAGAGAGCCTGTGTCCCTAGAGAGCCCGTGTCCCCCCAGAGAGCCCGTGTCCCCAGAGAGCCTGTCCCCTCAGAGAGCCTGTGTCCCTAGAGAGCCATGTCCCCTCAGAGAGCCTGTGTCCCTAGAGAGCCTGCGTCCCCTGTGTCCCCAGAGAGCCATGTCCCCTCAGAGAGCCTGTCCCCCCAGAGAGCCTGTGTCCCCCCAGAGAGCCTGTGTCCCCAGAGAGCCTGTCCCCCCAGAGAGTCCGTGCCTTCCCAGAGAGCCTGTGTCCCCCCAGAGAGCCCGTGTCCCCCCAGAGAGCCTGTGTCCCTAGAGAGCCATGTCCCCTCAGAGAGCCATGTCCCCTCAGAGAGCCTGTGTCCCTAGAGAGCCTGCGTCCCCTGTGTCCCCAGAGAGCCCGTGTCCCCAGAGAGCCTGTCCACTCAGAGAGCCTGTCCCCCAGAGAGCCTGTCCCCCAGAGAGCCTGTGTCCCCCCAGAGAGCCTGCATCCCCAGAGAGCCTGTCCCCCCAGAGAGCCTGTGTCCCCCCAGAGAGCCTGTGTCCCCCAGAGAGTCTGCATCCCCAGAGAGCCTGCATCCCCTATGTCCCCAGAGAGCCCGTGTCCCCAGAGAGCCTGCGTCCCCTGTGTCCCCAGAGAGCCCATCTCCCCCAGAGAGTCTGCGTCCCCAGAGAGCCCGCGTCCCCAGAGAGCCTGTCCCCTCAGAGAGCCTGTGTCCCTAGAGAGCCATGTCCCCTCAGAGAGCCATGTCCCCTCAGAGAGCCTGTGTCCCTAGAGAGCCTGCGTCCTCTGTGTCCCCAGAGAGCCCGTGTCCCCAGAGAGCCTGTCCACTCAGAGAGCCTGTCCCCCCAGAGAGCCTGTCCCCCCAGAGAGCCTGTGTCCCCCCAGAGAGCCTGCGTTCCCAGAGGGCCTGTGTCCCCAGAGGGCCCGCGTCCCCAGAGAGCCTGTCCCCTCAGAGAGCCTGTGTCCCCCCCAGAGAGCCCGTGTCCCCAGAGGGCCCGCGTCCCCAGAGAGCCTGTCCCCTCAGAGAGCCGTGTCCCCACTGGGAGCAGTCTGGAGCCCCACACCTGATGCAAATGAAGCAGAGGGGAAACAAAGGCTCGCACCTTGTTAGCGCTTCACACATACTGAGGAGAGGAAGCTTTTCACATTGTTCAGTCTTTGTTTAGGAGATGTGCCCGCACTGTAAGAATATCAGATGTGTTGGTCTTTCCCAGGATATGCACAAAATGAATAACATTTATATAGCGGTAACTTCCCCTGAGGAGGCGTTGAAATAATTTAAATATCACAATATTTTCTTTTAAAGCACTATGGCTAGAGCAGAGGTCTTCAAACGTTTTGTAGGTTGAGCCCCCCAACTGAATTATTTTAGATGTCGGACCCCCCCCCCCCCCACCTTAGAGAGGTTTCTGGAATCTGGTACACTACATATTCGACCACCACCCGCATATCCCGGGCCAAATCTGGCAAATAATGTTCAACACAATAAGAGTGTTTAGTAAACTGCAGGTTTGTGACTGGGTGTGTTTAAATGACAGAGGCTTTTTACGCAGCTCAAAAAACAATTTTCCAAGATAAAATGTGCGCAAATCGTTTTTACTAGGATGCTTCATTTGACACCAGACATAGATTGATGATAACACCACCAACATTAATGTGACAGGTCTGCCTGTTGCGGATGGATTGTTGCTACCGCCATCCTCCGGCTGTGCTCCACATCCACTAAATTTACAGCGAATAATATCTGTGAAATCCTCCAATTTCTCATTTGTAGGGACCCTTTTTGATTTAAAAAAAACGTTGTTATGGTTATTGCATGAACCAAACACATTTCTCTGCAAATAGTAATAGACTCTCCCACATCAATCACATTCAAAAGAATCTGTTTGGGAATTATTCCAGGCCATCAGGGCAAAACCAACAGAGCTGTCTCGATCAAGGGGCCCCTGAAAGGCTGGATTGCAGTGCATGTAAATGTGTACTCTTGTGCTTTAGGATGAAAACTTGATGGGGTCCGACATGTCGATACTTGTGTTCAGAGGCGCAACTAGACCCAAAACTTCGGGGGAGGGGGGGCTAACAGTCTCAGCCAGGGATGGCCATAGCACTGGTCGCACACAGTGCATAGTATTTTTGGCACCCCCTCCCCTATCTCTCCTCCTCCATGAATTCCCTCACTACCACTCACCAACTGAGCACCTCATTCTCTATAGCACCTTTCTGACAAACATTTCATGTTTTTATAGCGCTATTCATAGTTTACTCAGACTCAGTTCTGTGATCTGCATGGTACACGTTCTTTGTAGCAGGCACATTATCCCTCTGCGCTGGGTGGGTGGCAGAAGTGCGCATGTTAGTGCACAGTGAGCGATGCATCAGTGTGGGAGTGAGGAGAGAGGAGTGACCGCAGGGTCAGAGAGGTGGCGTATGAATAAGGGTGCAGATGTAGGTGCAGAGTGGGACGAATGAATGCATGGCTAGGGATAGGCTTGTTTGAGTGAGATTGCTGATTGAGCAGTGAGGGGGACAGGTGAGTGAAGTGTCACATGAGTGCAGGTTGAGTAGTGTGCTTGTGTGACTGCAGGGTGAGGTACAGGGCGAACACCACAAGTGCATTGTGAGTGCAGAGTGATCACAGTGAGTGCAGGGTGTGAGCGGGTGAATGGTGTGAGTGCATGGGGATGAATGTGAGGGCATTGTGATCGCTGTGAGTGCAGGGTGAACAGTGCAAGTGCATTGTGAGTGCAAAGTGATCACAGTGAGTGCAGGGTGTGAGCGGGTGAATGGTGATCAGTGTGAGTGCATGGTGATCAGTGTGAGTGCATGGTGATCAGTGTGAGTGCATGGTGATCAGTGTGAGTGCATGGTGATCAGTGTGAGAGCGTGGTGAGCGGGTGAATGGTGTGAGTGCATGGTGATCATTGTGAGTGCATTGTTATCATTGTGAGTGCAGGGTGATCACAGTGAGTGCAGGGTGAGTGGGTGAATGTTGTGAGTGCATGGTGATCAGTGTGAGTGCATGCTGATCAGTGTGAGTGCATGGCGATCAGTGCGAGTGCAGGGTGAGTGTGAAAGTGAAGGGCGAGGATGAGGAGAGAGTTGTCTGAATGCAGGGTGCATTCCCAGACACATGAGGTAACTCAGCAGGTTATTGATAGTGGCGTTGGGTTTCAGATACAAGTTAAACATCTGCTATTATGGCATGAACCAGGGATTGAGGGTGGAGGAAATAAATAATGTGCTGATCTTGCAACAAATCTTTCAGTCGTATGGTTAGGGTGCCAGCTCCTTCTTTTGATGACCCCGGCAGTACACAAATAAGCAGTCACCTAAAGCTGTATTTCCAGTACTTATCTGTGCGTACTTTGCACAGCAAATATAAATAGAAAGCACCTTTCGTTTTGGTCTAGGGCTGCCTGAGTGATCCTTGACTGATCATTAAAGGGAACAAAGACAGAAAAGTCACATTACAAATGAATACAAACGTCTTTATTTGTAACCTGTATTTAGTGTCCAGACAAGATGTGTGCAGGCTCTTTAAACCACACATGGCGTTCTCTTTTGACCACTTGAAGCCATTTTAGCCCTGGGGACGTTTTGCACCTGCCTGTGTAATTTTAAAAGAAACGTGGTCTCCTGTCTGGGAAGAGGAGGGGGTTAAGTGACTGGGGCTGAAATGATTCATCTGCAGTGGGAGGCAAGGAGTCTCCTCTGCTTTGAAACCAAACAGGAAGGAACAGAGTCCACAGCGGTGTTTGAAACTGCTTATGGGGCACACTCAGTGCTGTGATGGCTTCGGTTGTGCCCCCGTGTTCTGAAGTTTTACTACTTTACTTTGCTAGTCTAAGTAATAAGATCTGGAAGATGATTAGACTGCTCTAGGACGGTTAGCTCGTGGAATTAAAAAAGAATGAGCACGTCGTGCCCCATCGACCCTCCGTTACTGCCGAACCCCCGGCCAACTCCTCCCCTACCCGCCCCCACCCCCCCTTCTAAAAAGCCCTCTTATCTGTTGTAGATTTCCTTTCAGCAAAGTCCTTCATAGACAGGCGATGGTAAAACCCAGGAAACAAAGAAGAAAAGGCAGCAAGCAGTGGAATGCAGGAACTTCATGCAGGAAACAAAGAAGAAAAGGCAGCAAGCAGTGGGAGTGTGGTAAATAAATAATTAATTACCGGTACTATTTTTCATATAATCAATAAACAGGTAGCTCAATAAATAAGAGTCAGGATTCGAGGTATCTTGAGTCGTCAGGCTTTAATCAGGCATAAAGGACAGGAACAGGACAGCCTGCACGGGAAGGGAATGAAGGCAGCTGCCGGGGGCAGGATCTGGGAATTGGCTAGCTGTGTGGACAACTTTTTGTAACAGTTCACAGTATATATATATCAAAACAATTGCATTACATTCAATACAATAGGCGTAGCAGTAGGCGTGACTCGTAGCAGTCGCGAAAGATAAGGGCAAAATGATGTAACAAGAAGGCGTGTACAGGGCGTATACATAGACATGTGATGTAAACGTAACAGAATATGTCATAAACGGGGCGGAAACATGGAGGGGGCTACCTGAGCAGCTGGGACCTCTAACCTAGTGATGCGCGCAAATGGGCAATGACGTGTTACCAGGGAAAACTGGGGGCTATGACTTCTGCGCTAGAAGAGGAGACTAAAGTCTGGAGTGTCAGAGCGACATGTACCCAAGGCATATCTGGTATCTGGTGTTTATTTATTTATTTATTTATTTGCTTATTGAGCGCCTGATTCAATTCCCGAAGGGATATCTCTGCGCTTTTTTGCTTCTGCTGTTTATTTTGCTGTTAGTTTTCCAGTTGTGAGTGAGAGTAAAAGAAGGGATTATTTTAGGATAGTGTGAAAAGGTATGTTTTGAGTTTTTTCCTGAAAGATTCAAGGCTAGGGATCAGTTTCAATGTGATTGGTAGAGAATTCCAGATTATTGGTCCTTTGTATGATAGAGCTTTTCCACCTTGTCTGGCTTTCCGTACTTTTGGAACCTGTAGCAGTAGATGGTTGCTGGAGCGCAGTGCGCGTCCGGGAATGTACGGTACAAATATTTTCTTAAGATATTTGGGACCTGTACCGAACAAACATCGGTGTATCATGCAGCATATTTTGAACTTGATACGATGCTTTACCGGCAGCCAGTGGAGTTGATGTAGGAGGGGACGAGAAGGGGTTCTGTGGGGAGCATTTAGGGCCAGTCTTGCCGCCATGTTCTGGACCACTTGTAGTTTCTCCAGTTGTTCTTCATTAGCCGATACGTAAAGGCCATTACAATAGTCCATTCTGCCTATTATGAGAGTTTGAATGAGTGTTTTTCTGTGGTTGTCTGGCAGAAAGGGGAAAACACGTCGGAGCAACCCCACCACATGGAAGCATGCACCTGTCACTTGGGTAGTGTGTTCCTTGAGTAACAGTGCCTGGTCAAGTTTTATACCAAGGTTTTTTACTGTTTGTTTGGGGTTGGGGACCGGACCCAGCTCTAGGGGCCACCAATCTGGAGACCACAGGAGAGTTGCCCCCCCAAACAGCATTACTTCGGTTTTTGTGACATTACATAGGAGATAGTTTTGTGCCATCCATCGGGCCACAGCTCTCATCCCGTCTGCAAAAGTTGTTTGTACTGTGGGTGTTAGGGTCTGGAATGGAAACAAGAGTTGGGTGTCATCAGCGTATGACACCGGGGTAAATCCATAGGATCTTATGATGTTGGCTAAGGGGGCCACGTACATGTTAAAGAGCGTGGGGCTTAGGCATGAGCCCTGTGGCACTCCCTTAGTGAGCTCTCTTAGAGTCGAGGAGTGGGAGCCCAATTTGACCCCTTGTGTCCGTCCCGAGAGGAAGCTCTCCAACCAAGACAGGGCCGTTCCCTCCACATCTATATCCCTCAGTCTGTCGAGAAGAAGTTCATGGGACACCGTGTCGAAAGCAGCGGAAAGATCTAACAGCACCAGAATCACTGAGCTCCCTCCATCCAGTGACATTCTGATGTTGTCAGTCACTGAGAGGAGGGCTGATTCTGTGCTGTGATCAGGCCTGAACCCAGATTGAGAGGGGTCCAGGCCATCCACTGCTTCGATGTACTTCGACAGTTGGGTGTTCACATGCTTCTCGGTGAGTTTGCTGAGATAGGGCAGGAGGGAGATGGGTCTTAGGTTGGAGAGGTCCGTCCAGGGGAGAGAGGTGTTTTTCCGAATGGGATTAACCACAGCTTGTTTCCATTCAATAGGCACTCGTCCTTCTCTAAGAGAGTGATTTATTAATGTTTGGATGTGGGGGCCTAGGAAGGGGCATAAGGAGGTCATCATTTTGGCTGGTACAAGGTCATTAGGAGAGCCTGATTTGATATGGTTAATAAGGGAAGGGAGGTCTGTGTCCGCAACTGGTGAGAATGTTAGTAGGGACGACTTCATTTGTTTTGGCACAGGGGAAGTAGAGGTGCCACAGTATGAATTGGTGGCTTTCTGGATTTGCTCATAGATGTTGTTTATTTTGTTCTCGAAAAACTGTGATATTTCATTGCATAAAGGCAAGGAAAAATCATCTGAACTAACACAGGCTGCGGGTTTAACAAATGTTTAGAGTACATGTTGATAGAATCCAAAAGTTATCAGGGCAAAGGCTAATGGACACTAGGACTGGTGCGTGCATAATTCTACATGTATTGCGTGTGCGAGGAATATTCTATGAATATTAATACAGTATTTCTCTTACATGGAGACATAAAGGCTAGACCATGAAGGAAACTATTGATGCGACTCAGTAGCTTAGGAATGCAGAGAAGGAGGGCTGGACTGATAACTAGAAACATAACATACTCTTGGCAGACTGGGAGGCAGAGCCAGGCCGGGCCGGGCACTGCGAGGCAGGAAGTAAGCGAAGGGTCAGGGATACAGGTGGGGGCTGTATCGCTCCTCGGAGAGGGTTCAGGAGACAGGAGCTGAATCTGAGTCCGGGCCCTTTTGAGGCCTAGAAACAGGGACAATTCAATGAATTAACGTGCACACTGTAAAATGTGGCAACGTAGGTTTACATAGGCCTAATATTCGTTGCTTTCACGATGACTGGAAACTGGCATACTAGAGATGGACACAACTGTAATTGCGTCTTTAATCGATCAGGAGGGGAATACATGCATATCGATCATGCACATATAACATAAGATGGGGAACACGTAGGCACATACAACATGGCAAAATTTACTTTTCCACATTCCCTCCTTGTGCCCTACGTTTCCATCAGGAAACATCAATATTCATGATACCATCTATCATTTCATATAGCATCATTTGCTCGTCTCGAATTGTCTTGGAACGGGATTTAGGACTAGGAATACAAGAGGTAGCACACATGCCGCAAATCGCAGGGCCACATTGTATACAGAGGCAGCAACTGAATATGATCATTACTGCAATACCTAGGAATGACAATACTTTCCATCCCCAGGCAGATATTATACTCCAGAGCCAACCGGACCATGTCCAGGTGCCTGGATTCTGGTGTAACTGATGGGCAATTTTATGAAGTCTGGTTATAGCTGAATAAACAGACGGCGCGTTATTAGGAATGAAAATGCAGCAACTAGATCCGATGACTCTACATGCTCCTCCTCTATCGGCCAGTATGACGTCAAGAACGAGACGATTTTGGAGCACGACAAATCTCATAGCAGATTGCTCTTCAGTTAAATTACCTAGAGCGGAAGTAGTCTCATTCACTACTGCTTCAAGGGTTCTGGTTAACCTACGTATTAACTTACTATTCTGGATAGGTCCTATAAAGAAGAAGAAACCTTTATTAAAGTCTTGATACTGTTCTAGAGTAGTTTCAGTTTGATCGACAATTGGGGACTCAATCTCCCTTCTATGTCTGACGTGTACTAGATGTGTGTTTCTGTGATAATCGGATGGGGCTAGAAAAACTGGTGGCAGTAGGAAGGCAATGTAACATGTTCCATCCCAATCGAGGGGCAGACGAACATATGCGGTCTGACCACAAACAAAATAAGAATGACGTGAGGTTTTGAAAATAGATTTCCCACTGTCACTATACTCGACAATAGTAGTACAATCACTATGTCCTACATGTGCGGAACCATTCTTTCTGACACATAATTCGCCCTTGACTTGTAGTACTGAAATAGCAGGTAAATCTGGAGTAGTATCGGACTGAACATGCAGGACCATGAAATTCGAAGAATAATTACCTAGATCATATACTTCATTTTCTAGATCTAACCCTGTTCTATGGGAGAGACCTTGCTTGTCTGGGAAACATGTTCTATTCAGAAGGGACATATCAGTCGAGGAAAACGTTAACGTGGACCATGCTCCACACGAACCATTATGTGAAAATGGATAAGGAAAGAGTGGCAGAACTCCCTTCGGTGTCTGAAAAGGGGGGAGTCAACCACACACCCAACAATTAGTGGCATTGCTGGTCTGATGTGAATAGTGTAACATTCTGATGAATGTGTTATTTCGCATAGCAAGACGATAGGATAGCTCGTGAGGAGGCAGATCACTAAATGTGGCTCTACTGTAGCATTAGAAAACATATTTACATGTGAAACTGGAAAACATAAATGTAAAGCATAACTTGTGCAGGTAACCATAAGACTCAAAAATAATAAAAAACATAGAACAACGATACATCTTTTAGAGTTTTGACTAACTCTCTCACTGTGGGGGTCTATCTCATACATGTCAGGGACCTGTCTAACCGTTTCACCCGAGAGGGACTTAGACAATTAAACTGGCTGACTTATTTTACTCGACCGGAGCTTCTCTTTATACTCCTGTTGCAGAGTTTTCTCTAACAAAGGAACTTTGAGTTCAGAGTCTGTTTTTAGGCAGTCTTTAGGAATGAGGTAGTCCTTAGCAAAAGTCTTTTCTGGTACTCCATGGAACTTCTTTATGTGAGTCAGGTGGACCCATCCTTTTCTCCCCTCGAGCTTCACGGCGGTCCTTGTTGTAAGCAAGACGAGACGGGGCTCCTTCCAGCGGGGCTCCAGCGGACTTGAACGATCAAAATTCCGCACCAACACCAGATCGCCTGGAATGACCTCATGCGATTTCACCTCGGTGTTGTCTGGAAATGCGGCGGCAACCTGTGAACGACAAGAGTGTAGGGCAGACATCAAGGAAGCTAGGTAATCTGTCAGCATATTACTGGAAACATCTGTAATACTGCGGGGTCTAGGTGTACCCCACATGTTTGGGGGGCGGCCGAATACGACCTCATACGGGGACAGACCTGATCTGGAATGTGCAACCATCCTCATAAAAAATAAAGCAACTGGCAGGGCAACTAGCCAGTCTACACCTTTCTCTTTACAAATTTTCGCAATGCGAATTTTCAGGGTCTGGTTATGTCTCTCTACGAGACCGGCTGCTTCAGGATGGCGCACACAATGGAACTTCCACTGGTACCCTAACAGAAGGGAAACATGTTTCATAAGCTCGGATGAGAATGGATGGCCGTTATCAGAATACACGACCCTAGGGAGTCCATAGCGGGGAAAGAATTCACGAACCAACTGCCTGGCAGTGGTCGCGGCTGTGTAATCTGGAACTGGATATGCTTCTGTCCACCTGGACAAAGCGCATACAACTACGAGGACATACTTGAAACCTCGACATCGCTCCATCTGAATATAATCCATCTGGAGGACTTCAAAAGGGTGGTCAGGAGGTTGGAATCCACCTTGTTCCACCGGGACACTTTTACCTGGATTGAACTGACAACATATCATACAGGTACGGACTTTCTGCTTGGCTGCAGCTCGTAAATGCTTGTTGAACCAAAGGTTCTGGATACTGTCTAACATAGCTTTTTCTCCTAGATGTGCTGGACTATGTGCTGTATTAATAAGACTTGAACCATAGAGTCGGGGAGAAACCATGTGGCTTTTCCCTTCGTCAACCATCCTTGATCTGTCTGGACCCCTCCTTGTTCGGACCATTTCTTTATTTCTTCGGGAGTAGCATGTAACTGTATGTCTATGACATCTTGTGTAGGGTCCTTAACTGTCATACAAGTAGTCTGATCTGGAGTGAGTGTCTGTGTCGTGTTAACTGGAATGTCTGGAGTCTGAGCTGTATGCTTGGCTGTTCGATCTGCTAGATCGTTACCTTGGGAAATGATGTCAGTAACTTTCGTATGTGCCTTGCACTTCATTATAGCGATAGCTGTCGGTAAATATATTGCATCTAACAGAGCTTGAATGAGGAGACCATGCTGGATCTTGGTTCCATGAGAAGTCATGAAACCTCTCTCCTGCCAGAGCACTCCAAAGTCGTGTACGACTCCGAATGCGTAACGTGAATCTGTATATATGTTTACTTTCAGGTTCTTGGCACGTATGCAGGCTTGGGTCAGAGCAATTAGCTCTGCTGCTTGAGCAGACAGGGTGTCAATACGATGTGTTTCTATAACTTCAGTTTCAGTAGTCACTGCATACGCGGCTACTAGTTCTCCTGTACTTGTTCTCATACATGAACCATCCACATAAAGTGTCAGGTCGGGATTAGGTAATGCAATATCTGTCAGGTCTTGTCTTGGCTTAGTCATAGTGTTAACAACTTCCACACAGTCATGTGTGGCAGGATTTGAAGTAACTGACGGTAACAGTGTAGCAGGATTCAGAATGTTGCAGCGTCTGATTTCTATGTGTGGCTGGAACAGTGTCAGTTCATAACCTGTTAAACGTGCAATTGTCAAGTGCTGAGTCTGGGTTCGGTTTAAAAGAACTTCCACAGAGTGTGGAACTTGTACTGTCAGGGAATGTCCTAACACTATGGAATCACTTTGTCTGATAGCTAGAGCTGTGGCTGCAACTGACTTGAGGCACGCAGGCAGAGCCTGGGCTACTGGATCTAATGTGCTCGAGAAATAAGCACAGGGCTTGTATTGTCCTGCTTGATCTTGTGTGAGAACAGATAATGCAGTACCATCACGTTCTGTGACAAAAAGTGTAAAAGGCTTACTGTAGTTCGGTGTTGCTAGAACAGGTGCTTGACATAAGGCCTTCTTTAACTCATTAAAAACAAGTGTATGTTCCTGGGTCCAAGGGAGGACAGTCGATACGGCTGCCTCCTGTGTCGTTAACTGTATCAGTGGCTTGGCTAGAAATGCGTACTGAGGAATCCATTGTCTGCAGTAAGAAGTGAGGCCAATAAAAGCTCGTACCTCCTTCTGTGTCTTGGGCTGTGGAAGACTCGCTATTAGCTGGATACGGTCTGGTGTCAACTGCCTACCCCACTTGGACAGTAAGTGGCCTAAGTAGATCACTTGCTGGACACAGAATTGTAATTTGGAAGGGGACACCTTGTGCCCCTGCTCGGCCAGAAAATACAGAACTGTAAGTGACGCACGCTCGCAGTCACGTTCAGAACGGGCTGTGATCAGTAGATCATCGACATACTGGAGCAGGGCAGTGTCAGTTGGCATGTGAATATTATCTAGTTGTCTCTTAAGTGCTTGACTATAAATACTAGGACTTTCTGTGAAACCTTGAGGAGCTCGTGTGAATTTATAGCTCCTTCCATTTAAACAAAAACCGAAAAGGTACTGACTGTCTGGATGAATGGGGACGCTGAAGAATGCGTTCTTGAGATCGATAACTGTGAAAAACGTGGCTTCAGAATCAATGGCTGTTAATAGGGAAGAAATATCTGGGACTACTGGGTACTGAGGTATGATACATTTATTAAGCTCTCGAAGGTCAATCACTAATCGATATACTGGAGGTGCATTTGGATCAGTACGTTTCAGGACTGGAATGATAGGAGAATTACATACATTGGAGTCAGTTTCTACAACCACTCCTTGAGTAATAAGCTCGTCAATAATTTTGGATAAGGCTGCTACAGCCTCAGGTGGCAATCTGTACTGTCTGATTCGTGGTAAAACAACACCTTGCTTCAGAGTCACACGATGGGGTGTGATATGCATACAACCTACATCAGTTGGACCTTGCGCCCATAAATGCTGTGGTACATCCAATAATCTTGCATCAAAATCACGTAATACATAATGACCTTTAAAATCTCGGAGGAACAGGCGGACCCCTTCTGGGGAGCAGCATATGACTGCTCCTAATTCTTTTAACGTCTTAATGCCTAACAAATTCAATACAATGAAAACGATCGAACTTAACAACATCTGCCAAAGCCAAAGCATAATGATTTAGCTCTGGGGTCACCATCAAGCGTCTCCAATATAAGAGTGGCCGTAGCCTGGCAATATCCTCAATATTTTTCCTGCCAAGGTCCAATTTCAGTGGAATTGTGGGTGTGCTTTGGGGGACCATTACAAGCCCTCGCAAGAATCTGTTTTCTGCACGTGCCAGCTCTCCCAAGTTTGAGAGCCCCCACAATTCGGACCCATATAGGCAGGCACTCAATACTTTCATATTATAAATTTCAAGCGCACAATTTACTGGCTTAGTTAGCGAGGCTCGGTGTTTTAAAGCAACTGCGCCCGCGAGCTGGTTGAACTTCAAAACTGTCGTGTTTATGTGAGAATTCCACTTCATATTCCCCTGTAGGATGATACCTAAGTAGGAAAAAGCATCCACTTTCTCTAGGGGGGTGCCTTTGTATTTTATTACACCTTTAAAAGTGGAATGGTGATTTAAACACATAAATTTAGTTTTCGTGGTATTCAGTTCAAGACCCCTTTTATCACAGAATTCTCCAAAGGCGTCTACCACTTTTTGGAGACCGCTCGGCGTGCATGAGAGTAAAAGCGTGTCGTCCGCAAACATAAGGACGGGGACACGAGAGCCTGCTATAATTGGCGCATCACTTGAAAGTTTCTTTAGGTGGTCGACTATGCCATTTATGTAAATTGAAAATAAAGTTGGTGCTAGGACACATCCTTGTCTTACCCCTCGTTCCACTGGGAACGGGTCTGTAACTTCCCCCTGCTTGCCCCACCTAATCTTGGCAAAATTATTTTCATGGAGGCGAACTAAGAGGGTGAGGAGTTCCTGGCTTAATCCTACATCGGCCAGGGTCTGCCACAATTTTTCTCTAGGGACCAGGTCAAACGCTGCTTTTAAATCCACAAACACAGCATACAATGACCCCTTTTTTAGTGCGACATTTCTCCAATAGATAGCTATGAAGTATAAGACTTGGTCGACACTACTAGTCAGGGGTCGAAATCCTGCCTGATATGGTGACAATATATGCCTTTCATCAATCCATTGCTGCAGTTTGTTTTGGACTAAGCGCCCCATCAGTTTTTGGGCTGTGTCAATTAGACTGATGGGTCTATAATTTTTAGCTAGAGTTTTTTCCCCTTTTTTAAATATGGGGACAATTTCTGCTCCCTTCCATGATGCAGGTACCTCCCCTCCCATCGCCACAGCATTAGCCAGCATTTCAAAATAGGTACACCAGGATTTCCGGTCCGATAAAAATACGTCAGCCGGGATTCCATCCATACCCGGGGCTTTTCCCCCCGCTATACAGTCTAATGCTTTGCTAACATCCATTTCACTGAATATTTGATGCTTAAAAAAGACAGGTGGCGGGGGTTTAATGGAGATATAGGCTGGGTTTCGTGCATAATGTGGTTGGAAAAATTCAGTCCATTTACATTTAGCAACGTAGTTTTGTGGCTGGGCAGCTATCCCTCCCCTTTCCCATTTTACCAGGGACCAAAAGCGCTTGGAGTCCTTAGCAGCACAGGCCTCCTTCAAGTCCTGCCAGCATTCCTCATCCCAGCGTTTCCTAGCCTGTTTCTGGGTCTGTCTATAATTATCCCTAGCCCTCCTTACTGCTGTGGCATTGCCTCTTCTCAGTTCTATACTTAAGTTAGATCGTGCCAGCCTACAGCTCTTATCATACCACCCTTGCCTGGGTTGCTCCTTTTTAGTTTTTCTAGAATCTACTGTTTTGATAAAAAAACTTTGAATGTTACAAAAGAGATTTTTGTGGGCCTCCATCATGTAATTTTGGAAGTTAGACTTTCCACAGTGGGACTTAATGTTGCTTACTTGGTCGACTACTACTTTTTTGAGAGTCTCAAGTTTTGCAACGTCTTCTAGTAACATTCTCCATTTCAATAGTCGTTTGTTGTTTGAACAGACCACATCTTGCGTGATCATTTCATTTTTGTTAGTAGACAATGTACTCTCATTATAAGGGTGAAGGGTCAGGCATAAGGGGTTATGATCACTTTCTAATCTCTTTTTCACAACCATGTCTACCATTTTACTCCAAGCCCTTACATCCAATAGTAAATAGTCAATTCTGCTAGCTGCTCGACCATTATCAAACGCATTATTCCCCTCTAAATCAGAGGACGAACGCCCGTTTACTGCTCTTAAACATTTTGCTAAACAGAGACTCTTTAGCTGGATTGCCACTGAGCTCCATTTTTTAATAACAGGCACCTCTAGCTGGGGTATGCCCCACTTGGCATCCTCCTCCTCAGATAGGATCCTATCCTCTTCACCTAGGGGTTCAAAAGTGGCATTTAAGTCCCCGCCTACTATCACATGGGATTTTGCTGTTATCGTTTCAATATTCTGGTCTAGAATTGTTACAGCCTCTGAAGATTTGCCACTACCAACTCCCCTGGCATAAATATTATACAAGACAAGTTCGTGGCCATTTCCCCAATTGATATCCAGTGTTATGATATCGCTTGATGGTACAGATCTTTGTTTTATAGAACAATTCAATGACTGTCGTATCCAGATTAGCAAGCCTCCTGAAGGGCGCCCCACACGATTTCTAGTTGCTGGCATATGGAAGTTTAGATACCCCTGGTGAAAAGTTGGGGTCAATGACCAAGTTTCTTGTAACATAATTATATCATATTGGTCAATGAAATCCCCCCACTCTGGAGTAGATATTTTATTCGCTAGGCCTGCTATATTCCATGAGACAAGGGACAGCAGTAATGTCTCTTGGTGTTGTGACACCTGACCTTTCTCAGCATTATTTATGGGTGCCTCGCATTCAGCAGTTGGTGCTTCACCATCCATCAATATTATTTTACTTTCATTTGCCTTACTGACTCTGTTTATACCTTTAAGATCTAGCTTTGTCCCTCCCTGGACAAAAATTTGAGGTTCCCTAGAGCCTATTTTCCGGTTATTTGGCTGGATACAACTCATATTTTCTGCTCTTTCATTATTTGGAATTATCTGTTTTCTAAAAGAGACAGGTTCATAACTTGCGTGTCAGTCGCATTCATTTAAATCAGATAAAGCCGAGTAGCGATTTACCATGTTTAGTCCCCAATCACAGGTGGGATCTACCCTGGCCCTTCTATTTCCCACTACTGACCACTTAGTTCTCAGTATACTTGGCTTGGCTACAAGACCTCTTCTAGTATAGAAAAAATCTAACATTAGCGGAATTATTTCAGCCGTTCTACGTTGTGGAGGAAAAATATTATGCAAAATGTCCGGTAGTACCTCAGGTCCCTTAAGGTTTAATACCACACAATCACCTGCGAATTTCTTTGGTTTAGTCCCTATCCACTTTACCCGTCTCGCTGATAGCAGGTCGTCTAAAAGCTTTTCTTTTCCCCGGGGAGATATATGCATATTATTACTCAACCACTGTGAAGCTTTATTTAATAAGGAATCTGGCGACTCACCCTGGCCTGTTTTTAGAGGTAGGACATTGGCAAGTACCAATATCAATGGTGAAGCCTCTACAATTAATTCCATAGGACCTGTTTCAGTGTTAGAGTCGGGGGATAAGGTATTCCCTTGGTTTTGCAAAGGATCTAGGATTATGTAGTTGCTAGGGACATTGCTAGGTCTGGTACTAGTTGGTTGAATAGGAACTGGAATATCTTCTATTCCTTCAGGGATATTTCCCCCTACTGTGTTTCCCATCACTTGCTTTTCATCAATTTTATTTAGAACCAGATTCGGTATCTCTCCCACACTATCATTTGTTGTTTTTAGGAGAGTCTCCAGTTTGTTAACTTTATCAGTTAAATGATCTATTTTAGATATGAGTGGTTTGATTAACCGAGATATCTTGGATTCCAACATGCCCATGAACTTACTTGATAACATGTCATCCCATCCATTATTGCCATTCCCTTCCTCCCCTATCCCTTCTGAGGAGCTCTTGTGTTTATTTCTAGGTGGATTTGTTGGTTTATTCCTGCTAGACCTAAGTCCTTCTCTTTTGGGGGGGGCTTTAGTGGACCCTCTTGTTACTCTTGGTGCAGGTACAGGCATTGGGGGAGAGATGGTTTCCTTGTCTATCCCTGTCTCATTACAAGATATGTTTAACTCATCCCCAGTCAGTAAGTCGACATTTGTATCGAGTTGTGGAGCAATAGATGCCAAAGAAACATTTAGCGCTATACAATCATTGGTCTCTTCCTCATGCAAATCAATGACATTTATTTCGTCTGAGTCCACTTGGTTTGCACCAAGGTCTACTAGTTGGGCACATGGTGGAGAGCCTACTAGTTGCGCACAAGGTGGAGAGTCGCTAAGCCCCAGGGAGGACCTTCGTACACTGTTAATTTTTGTCACCACTTGGACTAAATAATTGTCCATTGTATTGGCAGGGGTGATGGGGGTCTTCTGTCTCGACATATCAGAACCACTCAAACCTGAGACGGAAATAAATTTCTTTTCAATAGCAGGATTATCAGATTTTAGGGACGTAAACAGTTATAATAACTAAACGAGAAAGCGGCTAACTCACAGCACAATAGGTGATGCTAGAGTCCTGGCCCAGTCCAGTCGTGGCCAGTCTTGGACTGTCTTAGACTGTCCGCCCTTTGTCCGGGCTTCGTCCGGCGTCCCGCACATGCGTCCCGCTATGCGTCAGTGGTACGTTTTTATAGGAGGAGCAAGGGGCGGGAAGAGACTCCAGGTGCGCTATGATGATCCTGCGCGGAACCCTGGGTCTCGCAGTCCCAGCCCCTGTTACAGCAGCCTTTCAGTCGCCCTTTACCAAAAACGCCTTTCCTCGCAGTTCAGCTGGGCGAAGGTGGGTCACAGGCAGAGTCACGTACACAATGAGAAACGAGCGGAAATGAGTGGAATGCAGTAACTTCATGCAGGAAACAAAGAAGAAAAGGCAACAGGCAGTGGAATGCAGGAACTTCATGCAGGAAACAAAGAAGAAAAGGCAACAAGCAGTGGAATGCAGGAACTTCATGCAGGAAACAAAGAAGAAAAGGCAACAAGCAGTGGAATGCAGGAACTTCATGCAGGAAACAAAGAAGAAAAGGCAACAAGCAGTGGAATGCAGGAACTTCATGCAGGAAACAAAGAAGAAAAGGCAACAAGCAGTGGAATGCAGGAACTTCATGCAGAAAACAAAGGAAAAGGCAGCAAGCTGTGGAATGCAAAAACACCAAGCGCCCTGATACTATTGGATCTCTCCGCGGCGTTTGATACCGTGTGTCACAAACAGCTTCTGTCGCGGTTGAGATCCTTAGGCATCATGGGTACAGCACATGCATGGCTTACATCATTCCTGCAGGGTAGGACACAACGAGTGCAGTTGGGTGACCTATTTTCCACCTTGGCCCCGATCACCTGTGGGGTTCCACAGGGCTCTGCCTTGTCACCCCTACTCTTCAACATCTACCTACAGCCATTGATTGCCCTCCTGAATAGGATGGACTGCCTAGTGTATAACTATGCCGATGACACCCAGATAATCATCCGGTTGGATGATGGTCCGGGAGCCGTCACTAGGCTACAGGACATATTGAAAATCACAGTAAATTGGATGTCCGAGAACTCTTTGAAAGTTAATCCAGACAAGACAGAAGTGTTGCCCATTTCCATCTCGGGCAACCCTTGGAGCGAGAAATTCTGGCCTAAAGAACTGGGCGCACCACCAAAACCGGCAGTTGCGGTTAAAAGCTTAGGCTTACACGTGGACAATAAATTGTCCATGGAAAAACAAATCACCACTGTAGTAGGCACTTGCATAGGCCTTTTAAGACAACTAAGGAAGATCTCGGCCCTTCTCTCATTTTCCACTCTGAGACATGTGGTTTCAGCCACAATTTTGGCAAGGCTGGACTACGGGAACTCCCTGTACTTAGGATTGCCACAGCGGCTGCTGGACAAACTACAGGGAGTGATGAATGATGCTGCCAGGCTGATTTTTAAAAAACCCAGGACCGCTCATGCCTCTCCCCTGATGCAGGAGCTGCACTGGCTCCCAATTCGCCAGAGAATTGTCTTCAAGGGGCTGTGCATTGCTCACAAGGCTCGGTATGGCAAAGCACCAAAATATCTGAAATCCCGACTATCCCCCTACACACCGGGTAGGACTTTGCGCTCATCGGACGCCACTCTCCTGTCCCAATCCCGCTTCAAATTGACCACGGTGGGGGGTCGTGCGTTTTCCAACACGCTCCCAGTTTTTTGGAACAAACTGGACCCAGAACTCAGGAAGGAAAGTAACCTACTCTCCTTCAGGAAAAAATTAAAAACTGTACTATTTAGACAAGCATGGGGCAGATCTTAGGCGTGCAACTGGTTTCAAGTGAATGTAACATCCTATCACGTAAATCTGGACACACAGCGCTTAGAGACCCCTGTGGTTATAACGCGCCATATAAATTAAATAAATAAATAAATGCAGGAACTTAATGCAGGAAACAAAGAAGAAAAGGCTGCACGCAGTGGAATGCAGGAACTTTATGCTGGAAACAAAGAAGAAAAGGCAGCAAGCAGTGGAATGCAGGAACTTTATGCAGGAAACAAAGAAGAAAAGGAAGCAAGCAGTGGGAGGCAGGAACTTCATGCAGGAAATAAAGACGAAAGGGCAGCAAGCAGTGGGAGGCAGGAACTTCATGCAGAAAACAAAAGAAAAGGCAGCAAGCAGTGGAATGCAGGAACTTCATGCTGGAAACGAAGAAGAAAAGGCAGCAAGCAGTGGGAGGCAGGAACTTCATGCAGGAAACAAAGAAGAAAAGGAAGCACGCAGTGGAATGCAGGAACTTTATGCAGGAAACAAAGAAGAAAAGGCAGCAAACAGTGGGAGGCAGGAACGTCATGCAGAAAACAAAAGAAAAGGCAGCAAGCAGTGGAATGCAGGAACTTCATGCAGAAAACAAAAGAAAAGGCAGCAAGCTGTGGAATGCAGGAACTTCATGCAGGAA
Source organism: Lissotriton helveticus (assembly GCF_964261635.1). NCBI lineage: Eukaryota > Metazoa > Chordata > Amphibia > Caudata > Salamandridae > Lissotriton > Lissotriton helveticus. Next base: position 4,455,204 of record NC_136072.1, read on the forward strand.
ACAAAGAAGAAAAGGAAGCACGCAGTGGAATGCAGGAACTTTATGCAGGAAACAAAGAAGAAAAGGCAGCAAGCAGTGGAATGCAGGAACTTCATGCAGGAAACAAAGAAGAAAAGGCAACAAGCAGTGGAATGCAGGAACTTCATGCAGAAAACAAAGGAAAAGGTGGAAAGCAGTGGGAGGGAGGAACTTCATGCAGGAAACAAAGAAGAAAAGGCAACACGCAGTGGAATGCAGGAACTTCATGCAGGAAACAAAGAAGAAAAGGCAGCAAGCTGTGGAATGCAGGAACTTCATGCAGGAAACAAAGAAGAAAAGACAACAAGCAGTGGAATGCAGGAACTTCATGCAGAAAACAAAAGAAAAGGCAGCAAGCTGTGGAATGCAGGAACTTCATGCAGGAAACAAAGAAGAAAAGGAAGCACGCAGTGGAATGCAGGAACTTTATGCAGGAAACAAAGAAGAAAAGGCAGCAAGCAGTGGAATGCAGGAACTTCATGCAGGAAACAAAGAAGAAAAGGCAACAAGCAGTGGAATGCAGGAACTTCATGCAGAAAACAAAGGAAAAGGCAGCAAGCTGTGGAATGCAGGAACTTCATGCAGGAAACAAAGAAGAAAAGGCTGCACGCAGTGGAATGCAGGAACTTTATGCAGGAAACAAAGAAGAAAAGGCAGCAAGCAGTGGAATGCAGGAACTTTATGCAGGAAACAAAGAAGAAAAGGCAGCAAGCAGTGGAATGCAGGAACTTTATGCAGGAAACAAAGAAGAAAAGGCAGCAAGCAGTGGAATGCAGGGACTTCATGCAGGAAACAAAGAAGAAAAGGCAGCAAGCAGTGGAATGCAGGAACTTCATGCCGGAAACAAAGAAGAAAAGGAAGCAAGCAGTGGAATGCAGGAACTTCATGCAGGAAACAAAGAAGTAAAGGCAGCAAGTAGTGGAATGCAGGAACTTTATGCAGGAAACAAAGAAGAAAAGGCAGCAAGCAGTGGAATGCAGGAACTTTATGCAGGAAACAAAGAAGAAAAGGCAGCAAGCAGTGGAATGCAGGAATTTCATGCAGGAAACAAAGACGAAAAGGCAGCAAGCAGTGGAATGCAGGAACTTCATGCAGGAAACAAAAAAATAAAAAGCAGCACGCAGTGGAATGCAGGAACTTCATGCAGGAAACAAAGACGAAAAGGCAGCAAGCAGTGGAATGCAGGAACTTCCTGCAGGAAACAAAGAAGAAAAGGCTGCAAGCAGTGGAATGCAGGAACTTTATGCAGGAAACAAAGAAGAAAAGGCAGCAAGCAGTGGAATGCAGGAACTTCATGCAGGAAACAAAGACGAAAAGGCAGCAAGCAGTGGAATGCAGGAACTTTCTGCAGGAAACAAAGAAGAAAAGGCAGCAAGCAGTGGAATGCCGGAAACAAAGAAGAAAAGGCAGCAAGCAGTGGAATGCAGGAACTTCATGCAGGAAACAAAGAAAAAAAGGCAGGAAGCAGTGGAATGCAGGAACTTCATGCAGGAAACAAAGAAGAAAAGGCAGCAAGCAGAGGAATGCAGGAACATTATGCCAGAAACAAAGAAGAAAAGGAAGCAAGCAGTGGAATGCAGAAACTTTATGCCAGAAACAAAGAAGAAAAGGAAGCAAGCAGTGGAATGCAGGAACTTTATGCTGGAAACAAAGACGAAAAGGCAGCAAGCAGTTGAATGCAGGAACTTCATGCCGGAAACAAAGAAGAAAAGGATGCAAGCAGTGGAATGCAGGAACTTTATGCAGGAAACAAAGAAGAAAAAGCAGCAAGAAGTGGAATGCGGGAACTTTATGCAGGAAACAAAGAAGAAAAGGCAGCAAGAAGTGGAATGCAGGAACTTTATGCAGGACAAAAAGAAGAAAAGGCAGCAAGCAGTGGAATGCAAGAACTTCATGCAGGAAACAAAGAAGAAAAGGCAGCAAGCAGTGGGATGCAGGAACTTCATGCCGGAAACAAAGAAGAAAAGGCAGCAAGCAGTGGAATGCAGGAACTTCATGCCGGAAACAAAGAAGAAAAGGCAGCAAGCAGTGGGATGCAAGAACTTCATGCAGGAAACAAAGAAGAAAAGGAAGCAAGCAGTGGAATGCGGTAACTTCATGCAGGAAACAAAGAAGAAAAGGAAGCAAGCAGTGGGAGGCAGGAACTTCATGCCGGAAACAAAGAAAAAAGTCAGCAAGCAGTGGAATGCAGGAACATCATGCCGGAAACAAAGAAAAAACGGCAGCAAGCAGTGGAATGCAGGAACTTTATGCCGGAAACAAAGAAGAAAAGGCAGCAAGCAGTGGAATGCAGGAACTTCATGCAGGAAACAAAGAAGAAAAGGCAGCAAGCAGTGGGATGCAGGAACTTCATGCCGGAAACAAAGAAGAAAAGGCAGCAAGCAGTGGAATGCAGGAACTTCATGCCGGAAACAAAGAAGAAAAGGCAGCAAGCAGTGGGATGCAAGAACTTCATGCAGGAAACAAAGAAGAAAAGGAAGCAAGCAGTGGAATGCGGTAACTTCATGCAGGAAACAAAGAAGAAAAGGAAGCAAGCAGTGGGAGGCAGGAACTTCATGCCGGAAACAAAGAAAAAAAGTCAGCAAGCAGTGGAATGCAGGAACTTCATGCCGGAAACAAAGAAAAAACGGCAGCAAGCAGTGGAATGCAGGAACTTTATGCCGGAAACAAAGAAGAAAAGGCAGCAAGCAGTGGAATGCAGGAACTTCATGCAGGAAACAAAGAAGAAAAGGCAGCAAGCAGTGGGATGCAGGAACTTCATGCCGGAAACAAAGAAGAAAAGGCAGCAAGCAGTGGAATGCAGGAACATCATGCAGGAAACAAATAAGAAAAGGAAGCAAGCAGTGGAATGCGGTAACTTCATGCAGGAAACAAAGAAGAAAAGGAAGCAAGCAGTGGGAGGCAGGAACTTCATGCAGGAAATAAAGACGAAAGAGCAGCAAGCAGTGGGAGGCAGAAACTTCATGCCGGAAACAAAGAAGAAAAGGCAGCAAGCAGTGGAATGCAGGAACTTCATGCAGGAAACAAAGAAGAAAAGGCAGCAAGCAGTGTAATGCAGGAACTTCATGCAGGAAACAAAGAAGAAAAGGCAGCAAGCAGTGGGGTGCAGGAACTTTATGCCGGAAACAAAGAAGAAAAGGCAGCAAGCAGTGAAATGCAGGAACTTCATGCCGGAAACAAAGAAGAAAAGGCAGCAAGCAGTGGAATGCAGGAACTTCATGCAGGAAATGAAGAAGAAAAGGCAGCAAGCAGTGGAATGCAGGAACTTTATGCAGGAAACAAAGACGAAAAGGCAGCAAGCAGTGGAATGCAGGACCTTTATGCAGGAAACAAAGAAGAAAAGGCAGCAAGCAGTGGAATGCAGGAACTTCATGCAGGAAACAAAGAAGAAAAGGGCAGCAAGCAGTGGGAGGCAGGAACTTCATGCCGGAAACAAAGAAGAAAAGGCAGCAAGCAGTGGGATGCAGGAACTTCATGCAGGAAACAAAAAAGAAAAGGCAGAACGCAGTGGAATGCAGGGACTTCATGCAGGAAACAAAGAAGAAAAGGCAGCAAGCAGTGGAATGCAGGAACTTCATGCAGGAAACAAAGAAGAAAAGGCAGCAAGCAGTGGGAGGCAGGAACTTCCTGCAGGAAACAAAGGAGAAAAGGAAGCAAGCAGTGGGATGCAGGAATTTCATGCAGGAAACAAAGAAGAAAAGGCAGCAAGCAGTGGAATGCATGATCTTCATGCAGGAAACAAAGAAGAAAAGGCAGCAAGCAGTGGAATGCAGGAACTTTATGCAGGAAACAAAGAAGAAAAGATAGCAAGCAGTGGGATGCAGGAACTTTATGCAGGAAACAAAGAAGAAAAGACAGCAAGCAGTGGAATGCAGGAACTTCACGCAGGAAACTAAGAAGAAAAGGCAGCAAGCAGTGGGATGCAGGAACTTCATGCCGGAAACAAAGAAGAAAAGGCAGCAAGCAGTTGAATGCAGGAACTTCATGCAAGAAACAAAGAAGAAAAGGCAGCACGCAGTGGGATGCAGGAACATCATGCAGGAAACAAAGAAGAAAAGTAAGAAAGCAGTGGAATGCAGGAACTTCATGCATGAAACAAAGAAGAAAAGGCAGCAAGCAGTGGAATGCAAGAACATCATGCAAGAAACAAAGAAGAAAAGGCAGCAAGCAGTGGAATGCAGGAACTTTATGCAGGAAACAAAGAAGAAAAGGCAGCAAGCAGTGGGATGCAGGAACTTTATGCAGGAAACAAAGAAGAAAAGGCAGCAAGCAGTGGAATGCAGGAACTTCATGCCGGAAACAAAGAAGAAAAGGCAGCAAGCAGTGGAATGCAGGAACTTCATGCCGGAAACAAAGAAGAAAAGGCAGCAAGCAGTGGAATGCAGGAACTTCCTGCAGGAAACAAAGAAGAAAAGGCTGCAAGCAGTGGAATGCAGGAACTTTATGCAGGAAACAAAGAAGAAAAGGCAGCAAGCAGTGGAATGCAGGAACTTCATGCAGGAAACAAAGACGAAAAGGCAGCAAGCAGTGGAATGCAGGAACTTTCTGCAGGAAACAAAGAAGAAAAGGCAGCAAGCAGTGGAATGCCGGAAACAAAGAAGAAAAGGCAGCAAGCAGTGGAATGCAGGAACTTCATGCAGGAAACAAAGAAAAAAAGGCAGGAAGCAGTGGAATGCAGGAACTTCATGCAGGAAACAAAGAAGAAAAGGCAGCAAGCAGAGGAATGCAGGAACATTATGCCAGAAACAAAGAAGAAAAGGAAGCAAGCAGTGGAATGCAGAAACTTTATGCCAGAAACAAAGAAGAAAAGGAAGCAAGCAGTGGAATGCAGGAACTTTATGCTGGAAACAAAGACGAAAAGGCAGCAAGCAGTTGAATGCAGGAACTTCATGCCGGAAACAAAGAAGAAAAGGATGCAAGCAGTGGAATGCAGGAACTTTATGCAGGAAACAAAGAAGAAAAAGCAGCAAGAAGTGGAATGCGGGAACTTTATGCAGGAAACAAAGAAGAAAAGGCAGCAAGAAGTGGAATGCAGGAACTTTATGCAGGACAAAAAGAAGAAAAGGCAGCAAGCAGTGGAATGCAAGAACTTCATGCAGGAAACAAAGAAGAAAAGGCAGCAAGCAGTGGGATGCAGGAACTTCATGCCGGAAACAAAGAAGAAAAGGCAGCAAGCAGTGGAATGCAGGAACTTCATGCCGGAAACAAAGAAGAAAAGGCAGCAAGCAGTGGGATGCAAGAACTTCATGCAGGAAACAAAGAAGAAAAGGAAGCAAGCAGTGGAATGCGGTAACTTCATGCAGGAAACAAAGAAGAAAAGGAAGCAAGCAGTGGGAGGCAGGAACTTCATGCCGGAAACAAAGAAAAAAAGTCAGCAAGCAGTGGAATGCAGGAACATCATGCCGGAAACAAAGAAAAAACGGCAGCAAGCAGTGGAATGCAGGAACTTTATGCCGGAAACAAAGAAGAAAAGGCAGCAAGCAGTGGAATGCAGGAACTTCATGCAGGAAACAAAGAAGAAAAGGCAGCAAGCAGTGGGATGCAGGAACTTCATGCCGGAAACAAAGAAGAAAAGGCAGCAAGCAGTGGAATGCAGGAACTTCATGCCGGAAACAAAGAAGAAAAGGCAGCAAGCAGTGGGATGCAAGAACTTCATGCAGGAAACAAAGAAGAAAAGGAAGCAAGCAGTGGAATGCGGTAACTTCATGCAGGAAACAAAGAAGAAAAGGAAGAAAGCAGTGGGAGGCAGGAACTTCATGCAGGAAATAAAGACGAAAGAGCAGCAAGCAGTGGGAGGCAGAAACTTCATGCCGGAAACAAAGAAGAAAAGGCAGCAAGCAGTGTAATGCAGGAACTTCATGCAGGAAACAAAGAAGAAAAGGCAGCAAGCAGTGGAATGCAGGAACTTCATGCCGGAAACAAAGAAGAAAAGGCAGCAAGCAGTGTAATGCAGGAACTTCATGCAGGAAACAAAGAAGAAAAGGCAGCAAGCAGTGGGGTGCAGGAACTTTATGCCGGAAACAAAGAAGAAAAGGCAGCAAGCAGTGTAATGCAGGAACTTCATGCAGGAAACAAAGAAGAAAAGGCAGCAAGCAGTGGGGTGCAGGAACTTTATGCCGGAAACAAAGAAGAAAAGGCAGCAAGCAGTGCAATGCAGGAACTTCATGCCGGAAACAAAGAAGAAAAGGCAGCAAGCAGTGGAATGCAGGAACTTCATGCAGGAAATGAAGAAGAAAAGGCAGCAAGCAGTGGAATGCAGGAACTTTATGCAGGAAACAAAGACGAAAAGGCAGCAAGCAGTGGAATGCAGGACCTTTATGCAGGAAACAAAGAAGAAAAGGCAGCAAGCAGTGGAATGCAGGAACTTCATGCAGGAAACAAAGAAGAAAAGGGCAGCAAGCCGTGGAATGCAGGAACTTTATGCCAGAAACAAAGAAGAAAAGGCAGCAGGCAGTGGAATGCAGGAACTTCATGCAGGAAACAAAGAAGAAAAGGCAGCAAGCAGTGGAATGCAGGAACTTCATGCCGGAAACAAAGAAGAAAAGGCAGCAAGCAGTGGGATGCAGGAACTTCATGCAGGAAACAAAAAAGAAAAGGCAGCAAGCAGTGGAATGCAGGAACTTCATGCCGGAAACAAAGAAGAAAAGGCAGCAAGCAGTGGAATGCAGGAACTTCATGCAGGAAACAAAGAAGAAAAGGCAGCAAGCAGTGGGAGGCAGGAACTTCCTGCAGGAAACAAAGGAGAAAAGGAAGCAAGCAGTGGGATGCAGGAATTTCATGCAGGAAACAAAGAAGAAAAGGCAGCAAGCAGTGGAATGCATGATCTTCATGCAGGAAACAAAGAAGAAAAGGCAGCAAGCAGTGGAATGCAGGAACTTTATGCAGGAAACAAAGAAGAAAAGATAGCAAGCAGTGGGATGCAGGAACTTTATGCAGGAAACAAAGAAGAAAAGACAGCAAGCAGTGGAATGCAGGAACTTCACGCAGGAAACTAAGAAGAAAAGGCAGCAAGCAGTGGGATGCAGGAACTTCATGCCGGAAACAAAGAAGAAAAGGCAGCAAGCAGTTGAATGCAGGAACTTCATGCAAGAAACAAAGAAGAAAAGGCAGCACGCAGTGGGATGCAGGAACATCATGCAGGAAACAAAGAAGAAAAGGAAGAAAGCAGTGGAATGCAGGAACTTCATGCATGAAACAAAGAAGAAAAGGCAGCAAGCAGTGGAATGCAGGAACATCATGCAAGAAACAAAGAAGAAAAGGCAGCAAGCAGTGGAATGCAGGAACTTTATGCAGGAAACAAAGAAGAAAAGGCAGCAAGCAGTGGGATGCAGGAACTTTATGCAGGAAACAAAGAAGAAAAGGCAGCAAGCAGTGGAATGCAGGAACTTCATGCCGGAAACAAAGAAGAAAAGGCAGCAAGCAGTGGAATGCAGGAACTTCATGCCGGAAACAAAGAAGAAAAGGCAGCAAGCAGTGGAATGCAGGAACTTCATGCCGGAAACAAAGAAGAAAAGGCAGCAAGCAGTGGAATGCAGGAACTTCATGCAGGAAACAAAAAAAGAAAAAGCAGCACGCAGTGGAATGCAGGAACTTCATGCAGGAAACAAAGACGAAAAGGCAGCAAGCAGTGGAATGCAGGAACTTCCTGCAGGAAACAAAGAAGAAAAGGCAGCAAGCAGTGGAATGCAGGAACTTCATGCAGGAAACAAAGAAGAAAAGGAAGCACGCAGTGGAATGCAGGAACTTTATGCAGGAAACAAAGAAGAAAAGGCAGCAAGCAGTGGAATGCAGGAACTTCATGCAGGAAACAAAGAAGAAAAGGCAACAAGCAGTGGAATGCCGAAACTTCATGCAGAAAACATAGGAAAAGGCAGCAAGCTGTGGAATGCAGGAACTTCATGCAGGAAACAAAGAAGAAAAGGCTGCACGCAGTGGAATGCAGGAACTTTATGCAGGAAACAAAGAAGAAAAGGCAGCAAGCAGTGGAATGCGGGAACTTTATGCAGGAAACAAAGAAGAAAAGGCAGCAAGCAGTGGAATGCAGGAACTTTATGCAGGAAACAAAGAAGAAAAGGCAGCAAGCAGTGGAATGCAGGAACTTCCTGCAGGAAACAAAGAAGAAAAGGCTGCAAGCAGTGGAATGCAGGAACTTTATGCAGGAAACAAAGAAGAAAAGGCAGCACGCAGTGGAATGCAGGAACTTCATGCAGGAAACAAAGACGAAAAGGCAGCAAGCAGTGGAATGCAGGAACTTCCTGCAGGAAACAAAGAAGAAAAGGCAGCAAGCAGTGGATAGCCGGAAACAAAGAAGAAAAGGCAGCAAGCAGTGGAATGCAGGAACTTCATGCAGGAAACAAAGAAGAAAAGGCAGCAAGCAGTGGAATGCAGGAACTTTATGCAGGAAACAAAGAAGAAAAGGCAGCAAGCAGTGGGATGCAGGAACTTTATGCAGGAAACAAAGAAGAAAAGGCAGCAAGCAGTGGAATGCAGGAACTTCATGCCGGAAACAAAGAAGAAAAGGCAGCAAGCAGTGGAATGCAGGAACTTCATGCCGGAAACAAAGAAGAAAAGGCAGCAAGCAGTGGAATGCAGGAACTTCATGCCGGAAACAAAGAAGAAAAGGCAGCAAGCAGTGGAATGCAGGAACTTCATGCAAGAAACAAAGAAGAAAAGGCAGCAAGCAGTGGAATGCGGGAACTTTATGCAGGAAACAAAGAAGAAAAGGCAGCAAGCAGTGGAATGCAGGAACTGTATGCAGGAAACAAAGAAGAAAAGGCAGCAAGCAGTGGAATGCAGGAACTTCATGCAGGAAACAAAGAAGAAAAGGCAGCAAGCAGTGGAACGCAGGAACTTCATGCCGGAAACAAAGAAGAAAAGGAAGCAAGCAGTGGAATGCAGGAACTTCATGCAGGAAACAAAGAAGTAAAGGCAGCAAGCAGTGGAATGCAGGAACTTCATGCAGGAAACAAAGAAGAAAAGGCAGCAAGCAGTGGAATGCAGGAACTTCATGCAGGAAACAAAGAAGAAAAGGCAGCAAGCAGTGGGAGGCAGGAACTTCATGCCGGAAACAAAGAAGAAAAGGCAGCAAGCAGTGGAATGCAGGAACTTCATGCCGGAAACAAAGAAGAAAAGGCAGCAAGCAGTGGAATGCAGGAACTTCATGCAAGAAACAAAGAAGAAAACGCAGCAAGCAGTGGAATGCGGGAACTTTATGCAGGAAACAAAGAAGAAAAGGCAGCAAGCAGTGGAATGCAGGAACTTCATGCCGGAAACAAAGAAGAAAAGGCAGCAAGCAGTGGAATGCAGGAACTTCATGCCGGAAACAAAGAAGAAAAGGCAGCAAGCAGTGGAATGCGGGAACTTTATGCAGGAAACAAAGAAGAAAAGGCAGCAAGCAGTGGAATGCAGGAACTGTATGCAGGAAACAAAGAAGAAAAGGCAGCAAGCAGTGGAATGCAGGAACTTCATGCAGGAAACAAAGAAGAAAAGGCAGCAAGCAGTGGAACGCAGGAACTTCATGCCGGAAACAAAGAAGAAAAGGAAGCAAGCAGTGGAATGCAGGAACTTCATGCCGGAAACAAAGAAGAAAAGGCAGCAAGCAGTGGAATGCAGGAACTTCATGCAGGAAACAAAGAAGAAAAGGCAGCAAGCAGTGGAATGCAGGAACTTCATGCAGGAAACAAAGAAGAAAAGGCAGCAAGCAGTGGAATGCAGGAACTTCATGCAGGAAACAAAGAAGAAAAGGCAGCAAGCAGTGGAATGCAGGAACTTCCTGCAGGAAACAAAGGAGAAAAGGAAGCAAGCAGTGGGATGCAGGAATTTCATGCAGGAAACAAAGAAGAAAAGGCAGCACGCAGTGGAATGCAGGATCTTCATGCAGGAAACAAAGAAGAAAAGGCAGCAAGCAGTGGAATGCAGGAACTTTATGCAGGAAGCAAAGAAGAAAAGATAGCAAGCAGTGGGATGCAGGAACTTTATGCAGGAAACAAAGAAGAAAAGGCAGCAAGCAGTGGAATGCAGGAACTTCATGCAGGAAACTAAGAAGAAAAGGCAGCAAGCAGTGGAATGCAGGAACTTCATGCCGGAAACAAAGAAGAAAAGGCAGCAAGCAGTGGAATGCAGGAACTTCATGCAAGAAACAAAGAAGAAAAGGCAGCAAGCAGTGGGATGCAGGAACATCATGCAGGAAACAAAGAAGAAAAGGAAGCAAGCAGTGGAATGCAGGAACTTCATGCAGGAAACTAAGAAGAAAAGGCAGCAAGCAGTGGAATGCAGGAACTTCATGCCGGAAACAAAGAAGAAAAGGCAGCAAGCAGTGGAATGCAGGAACTTCATGCAGGAAACTAAGAAGAAAAGGCAGCAAGCAGTGGAATGCAGGAACTTCATGCCGGAAACAAAGAAGAAAAGGCAGCAAGCAGTGGAATGCAGGAACTTCATGCAGGAAACTAAGAAGAAAAGGCAGCAAGCAGTGGAATGCAGGAACTTTATGCCAGAAACAAAGAAGAAAAGGAAGCAAGCAGTGGAATGCAGGAACTTCATGCAGGAAACAAAGAAGAAAAGGAAGCAAGCAGTGGAATGCAGGAACTTCATGCCGGAAACAAAGAAGAAAAGGCAGCAAGCAGTGGAATGCAGGAACTTCATGCAAGAAACAAAGAAGAAAAGGCAGCAAGCAGTGGAATGCAGGAACATCATGCCGGAAACAAAGAAGAAAAGGTAGCAAGCAGTGGAATGCAGGAACTTTATGCCGAAAACAAAGAAGAAAAGGCAGCAAGCAGTGGGATGCGGTAACTTCATGCAGGAAACAAAGAAGAAAAGGAAGCAAGCAGTGGAATGCAGGAACTTTATGCCGAAAACAAAGAAGAAAAGGCAGCAAGCAGTGGGATGCAGGAACTTCATGCAGGAAACAAAGAAGAAAAGGCAGCACGCAGTGGAATGCAGGAACTTCATGCAGGAAACAAAGAAGAAAAGGAAGCAAGCAGTGGAATGCAGGAACTTTATGCCGAAAACAAAGAAGAAAAGGGCAGCAAGCCGTGGAATGCAGGAACTTCATGCAGGAAACAAAGAAGAAAAGGCAGCACGCAGTGGAATGCAGGAACTTTATGCCAGAAACAAAGAAGAAAAGGAAGCAAGCAGTGGAATGCAGGAACTTCATGCAGGAAACAAAGAAGAAAAGGAAGCAAGCAGTGGAATGCAGGAACTTCATGCCGGAAACAAAGAAGAAAAGGCAGCAAGCAGTGGAATGCAGGAACTTCATGCAAGAAACAAAGAAGAAAAGGCAGCAAGCAGTGGAATGCAGGAACATCATGCCGGAAACAAAGAAGAAAAGGTAGCAAGCAGTGGAATGCAGGAACTTTATGCCGAAAACAAAGAAGAAAAGGCAGCAAGCAGTGGGATGCGGTAACTTCATGCAGGAAACAAAGAAGAAAAGGAAGCAAGCAGTGGAATGCAGGAACTTTATGCCGAAAACAAAGAAGAAAAGGCAGCAAGCAGTGGGATGCAGGAACTTCATGCAGGAAACAAAGAAGAAAAGGCAGCACGCAGTGGAATGCAGGAACTTCATGCAGGAAACAAAGAAGAAAAGGAAGCAAGCAGTGGAATGCAGGAACTTTATGCCGAAAACAAAGAAGAAAAGGGCAGCAAGCCGTGGAATGCAGGAACTTCATGCAGGAAACAAAGAAGAAAAGGCAGCACGCAGTGGAATGCAGGAACTTCATGCAGGAAACAAAGAAGAAAAGGCAGCAAGCAGTGGAATGCAGGAACTCCATGCAGGAAACAAAGAAGAAAAGGCAGCAAGCAGTGGAATGCAGGAACTTCATGCAGGAAACAAAGAAGAAAAGGCAGCACGCAGTGGAATGCAGGAACTTCATGCAGGAAACAAAGAAGAAAAGGCAGCAAGCAGTGGAATGCAGGAACTTCATGCAGGAAACAAAGAAGAAAAGGCAGCACGCAGTGGAATGCAGGAACTTCATGCAGGAAACAAAGAAGAAAAGGCAGCAAGCAGTGGAATGCAGGAACTCCATGCAGGAAACAAAGAAGAAAAGGCAGCAAGCAGTGGAATGCAGGAACTTCATGCAGAAAACAGAGAAGAAAAGGCAGCAAGCAGTGGGATGCAGGAACTTTATGCCGGAAACAAAGAAGAAAAGGTGAACTCCGGGCTAGAGGGCTTTACTCTGACCAAAGGCATCATCGTTTTGTGTAAAGTGTACAAAAGTGTGAATCTTCTGCCTAAATCAGGAGGGTTTCCCTGTATGCTCGAAATGTGCGCCAATGTCCTCATGATAGACATGTTAAACATATATGTGAAGGCTTTGGATCTGGTGTTACTTCTTGTGATGTCACTTCCTGTGATGTCACGCGCCATAATGTTGCGTGCCGTGATGTCACTTGCATACTTATGAACTAGGCTAGTCCCCTCACTTCTCTTTTTTTAGGACTTGTGCCCTGCCTGCGTCCCCGGAGACCCTGTGACCGCCCCCCCCCCGCCCCCCCGCAGACAGCTGGACATATAGTAGGACGAAGAAGATTTAAGTTATCCTGTCAGTCCGAGGAAGATTTGGGTTTTTGGTGCGATGGGACAGTTTGACAGCGTTTGCGTTTGCTCAAGCTTGTTTCTATTCTGCATAGTAGTCACTAAAAGTCTTTGCAGGTGTGAGCTGTCAGTAAAACACGCGTGATGAAAGTGCTGTGCGGGGCTTACATACAAATGAGCGCAAAGGCTCATATAACCATTTTATCGTTTGTGGGTTTTCCAGGCGGTGTCCCGGTGCGACTGCACCACACTGCCCAGCACCAAGCCCCTCTGGGCGAGGCGGGAGGACGCCCGGGTCACGGTGACCCGAGCACGAAAGTTAAAGCAACTTTTCCTTTAATTGAACGTCTGTTAATGAGCTGAATTAATAAATGACGCCTCCGCACCCCACGCGCAGTGTGTGTGAAAATAAAGGTAGTGATTAGTGTTTTGGTGACAGAGGCATTGGAGGCCTGGCCTCGCCCAGGACAACGTGCAGTGTGTCTGGAACCTCTGAGGACAGGAGAGGTCTGTGGGCAGGTGAGGGGAGAGTGCGGTGTGTGGGGGGGAGTCCGTCTGTGACACCTCTGAGGACAGGGGAGGTCTGTGAGGGAGAGGTCTGTGAGGGAGAGGTCTGTGAGGGAGAGGTCTGTGAGGGAGAGGTCTGTGAGGGAGAGGTCTGTGAGGGAGAGGTCTGAGAGGGAGAGGTCTGTGAGCAGGTGAGGGGAGAGTGCGGTGTGTGGGGGGGAGTCCGTCTGTGACACCTCTGAGGACAGGAGAGGTCTGTGAGGGAGAGGTCTGTGAGGGAGAGGTCTGTGAGGGAGAGGTCTGTGAGGGAGAGGTCTGTGAGGGAGAGGTCTGTGAGGGAGAGGTCTGTGAGGGAGAGGTCTGTGAGGGAGAGGTCTGAGAGGGAGAGGTCTGTGAGCAGGTGAGGGGAGAGTGCGGTGTGTGGGGGGGGAGTCCGTCTGTGACACCTCTGAGGACAGGGGAGGTCTGTGAGGGAGAGGTCTGTGAGGGAGAGTGCGGTGTGTGGGGGGGAGTCCGTCTGTGACACCTCTGAGGACAGGAGAGGTCTGTGAGGGAGAGGTCTGTGAGCAGGTGAGGGGAGAGTGCGGTGTGTGGGGGTGACTGAGTGCCGGGCGTCTGTTTACAGGGGCGTGTGCACGGGACTTTAAAAGGTGAGGGCGACGGTGCACGTGTGCATGTGACCGCGTCTCTGTGCCTGTGCACCTCTGTCCGTCTGCCTCGGTCTGTGCGTACTTCTCACTGTTCATCTGTCTGTGTACCTCTGTGTGACTGTGCACCCCTGTCTGTGTGTCTGGGCACCTCTGTGTGACTGTGCACCCCTGTCTGTGTGTCTGAGTTCCTCTGGCTGTGCAACTGTGTGTGTGCCTCTGCACTTCTGTCTGTGCATACCTGACTCTGCACGCCTGTCTGAGTGACTGTGCAAGCCTGTCTGTGTGACTGTGCAAGCCTGTCTGTGTGACTCTGCACGCCTGTCTGAGTGACTGTGCAAGCCTGTCTGTGTGACTCTGCACGCCTGTCTGAGTGACTGTGCACGCCTGTCTGTGTGACTGTGCACGCCTGTCTGTGTGACTGTGCACGCCTGTCTGTGTGTCTGGGCACCTCTGACTGTGCAACTCTGTGTGTGTAGCTGTCTCAGTCACTTCGAGTCAGTGTGTCTGTGTGCACCGCTGTCTGTGCACGCCTGCCTGTGTCTGTGCACGCCTGCCTGTGTCTGTGCACGCCTGCCTGTGTCTGTGCACGCCTGCCTGTGTCTGTGCATACCGGTCTCTGTGCCTCTGCACTTCTGTCTGTGCACCTCTGTCTGTCTGTGCGCCTCTGTGCGTCTGTGCACCTCTGTGTGTCTGTGCACACCTGCCTGTGTGTCTGTGCACCTGTGCCTCTCGGACCCCTGCGGCTCCCTGAACCCCGACAGACGGGGTTGCAGCTTCGGGGGGGCTCCAGCAGAGATGAAGGAGAAGATCAATCACCGATCGATAATCAATGAAGGGGAGGAGAACGAGATGGTAAGAGACTTCATACTCTCTAATGCTTCCAGCAGTGACGTCAGACCCGGGCTCAGCCAGTAGAGATGGTTGGGGAGGGACAGCACATACCTCAGCCCCCCTCATAGTGTCTGGATTACTTCCCAGTAATCTCCATTACTATGTTTCGGGGTATTCCCCCTTCCTTATTTCCTCTAGGGCTGCTGGCCCTGCTCCCGTCACTGCGATGAGTTGGACAAACCTAAACATTCATGCAGCCAAACTTATAAGTTGGCAGAGGTGACATGCCAGGGTATTGGCGGTTCTGACAGTCTGCAATATCCACTTCACCAACCTGCCACTGACTGCTGTCGAACTCTTTATGAACGGCGGCCTCCCTTGCGTGTGCCTCCATTGCCCGCGTGCCTCCATTGCTCACGTGCCTCCCTTACGCGCGTGCCTCCCTTGCGTGTGCCTCCTTTGCGTGTGCCTCCCTTGCGCGTGTGCCTCCCTTGCGCGTGTGCCTCCCTTGCGCGTGTGCCTCCCTTGCGCGTGTGCCTCCCTTGCGTGTGCCTCCTTTGCGTGTGCCTCCCTTGCGCGTGTGCCTCCCTTGCGCGTGTGCCTCCCTTGCGCGTGTGCCTCCCTTGCGTGTGTGCCTCCCTTGCGTGTGTGCCTCCCTTGCGTGTGCCTCCCTTGCGTGTGCCTCCCTTACGTGTGCCTCCCTTGTGCGTGCCCCCGTTACGCGCATGCCTCGGTTGCGCGTGTGCTCCCACTTCCGTTGCGCGTGCCTGTTACACATTCCTCCGCCTCTGTTGCATGTGCTTCCCTTGCGCGTGCTTCTCTTGCATGTGTGCCTCCGTTGCACGCGTGCCTCCGTTGCACGTGTGCCTCTGTAGCGTGCACCTCTGTAGCGCGTGCCTCTGTTGTGTGTGCCTCCATTGCACGCGTGCCTCCGTTGCACACGTGCCCCTTTGGGCGTGCCTCCCTTGAGCGTGCCTCCGTTGCGCATGAGTCCATTGCGCGTGCCTCCGTTGCGCACATATAAATTGTCCATCAAAAGTGCAGCACTCAGTGGGTTAAAAATGTCCAATACATTAATCAGTTCTTCGACACTCCTGATGGCAGTCAGTTGCCACACAATTTACATCATTTTATGGAGAATTAAAAACGTGCTGCCATGCGGGCAACGGAGGCACACGCTGCCATGCGGGCAACGGAGGCACACTCTGCCACGCATGCAATGGAGGCACACGCTGCCATGCGGGCAACGGAGGCACACGCTGCCATGCGGGCAACGGAGGCACACGCTGCCATGCGCGCAACGGAGGCACACGTTCATAAAGAGTTAGACAGCAGTCAGTGGCAAGTTGGTGAAGTGGATATTGGAGACTGTCAGAACTCCTATCAGGAGTATTGAAGAACTAGTTCAAGTTCAAGTTCATGCATTTATAAAGCGCACTACTCACCCAGAGGGTCTCAAGGCGCTAGAGGGAGGGGTTCATTGTTTATCGAATAGCCAAGTTTTCAGTTCTTTTCTGAAGGAGATGTGATTCTGAGTAAGGCGGAGGTGGGTGGGGAGTGAGTTCCATGTCTTGGCAGCCAGGAAGGAGAAGGATCTGCCACCCATGGTGGTTTTTCGGATGCGCGGGACTGCGGCGAGGGCTTGGATGGATGATCTAAGTTGGCGGGTGGGATAGTAGAAGGACAATCGGGAGTTGAGGCATTCTGGTCCAAGATTATAAAGGGCCTTGTGTGCGTGGGTAAGAAGGCAGAAAGTAATTCTTTTGTTGACGGGAAGCCAGTGGAGGTTTTTTAAGTGACCGGTGATGTGCTCTTGGCGCGGGATGTCTAATATGAGTCTCGCTGATGCGTTTTGGATGCGCTGGAGCTTTTTCTGCAATTTTGTTGTAATTCCGGCGTAGAGAGTGTTGCCATAGTCCAGTCGACTCGTGACCAGTGCATGGGTGACAGTCTTTCTTGTTTCGAGGGGGATCCAGCGGAAGATCTTTTTGAGAATGCGAAGGACGTTGAAGCAGGAGGACGATACGGCGTTGACTTGTCTGGACATTGAGAGAGAGGAGTCTAGAATGAAGCCAAGGTTACGTGCATGGTCAGTGGGTGTGGGCGCTGATCCCAAAGCGGAAGGCCACCAAGAGTCGTCCCAAGCTGAGGGGGAGGATCCAAGGATCAGTACCTCAGTTTTGTCTGAGTTGAGTTTTAAGCGGCTCTGTTTCATCCATTCGGCTACTTCTTTCATACCTTCGTGAAGGTTGTCTTTGGCGGTGTTGGGGTCTTTGGTGAGGGAAAGTACCAGCTGGGTGTCGTCGGCGTAGGAGATGATGTTGAGGTTGTGTCGACGTGCGATGGAGGCGAGGGGACTCATGTAGACGTTGAAGAGGGTGGGACTGAGTGAGGAGCCTTGAGGTACGCCGCAGATGACTTCGGTGGGCTCTGAGTAGAAAGGGGGGAGTCGGACTCTCTGTGTTCTCCCGGCTAGGAACGAGATGATCCAGTCCAAGGCTTTTCCTTGTATGCCGATGTTGTTGAGGTGTTGTATGAGGGTGTTGTGACAGACAGTGTCGAAGGCGGCGGAGAGGTCGAGAAGAATGAGGGCCACTGTTTCACCGTTGTCCAGGAGTGCTCGAATGTCGTCGGTCGCCGCAATGAGGGCGGTCTCGGTGCTGTGTTTGGCTCGAAAGCCGTTCTGTGAGGGATCCAGGGAGTTGTTGGATTCAAGGAATGCTGCGAGTTGGCTGTTGACGGCTTTCTCGATGACTTTGGCCGGGAAAGGGAGGAGGGAGATGGGTCGGTAGTTTTTCAGTTCTGAGGGGTCTGCTGTTGGTTTTTTCAGAAGGGCGTTGAGTTCGGCGTGTTTCCATATTTCTGGAAAGGTGGCTGAGTTGAAGGAGCAGTTGATGACATCGCGGAGTTGGGGAGCGATGATGGAGTCAGCTTTGTTGAAGATGTAGTGGGGGCAGGGGTCAGAAGGTGAGCCAGAGTGGATTGAGTTCATGAGGCGAATGGTGTCTTCAATGGTGATTGGGTTCCAGGAATTGAGGTAGTTAGTTGGAGGGGTGGGATCAGAAGGGGGTGGGGTAAGTTGGTCATTGGGAGTGTTCTTGAAGCTGTTGTGGATGTCGGCAATTTTGTTGTAGAAGAAGGAGGATAGCGCATTGCAGTGGTCTTGGGAGTTAGTGATGTCGTTGGATGCTGCGGGAGTGTTGGTGAATTCTTTGACGATATTGAAGAGTTCCTTGCTGTTATGAGAGTTGTTGTCGAGGCGGTCCTTAAATGCTTATTTCTTGGCGGATCGAATCAGTTGGTGGTGTTTGCGTGTGGCCGTCTTGAGGGAGGTCATGTTGTCTGAGGTTGGTTCTTTTCTCCAATTCTTCTCCAGGGTGCGGCAGGTCTTCTTGGATTTTTTAAGGTCATCATTGAACCAGGGAGCCTTTTTGCTGAATGATTTCAACTGGTGTTTCTTCAGGGGTGCTAGTTCGTCCGCACTGTGTGTAATCCATTGCCTGAGGTTTGTGGCCGCTTGGTCTGGGTCCGTTGTTAGGGTGGGAGTGTTTTGGCTGAGGGATGTGAGGAGTTGGTCGGTGGTGATTTTGTTCCAATTTCTTCGGGGAATGGGTTGTGGCCGGTTGTGGGTCAAGGTTGTTTTGTAGCTGAAGTGAACACAGCTGTGATCCGTCCAGTGGAGAGCTGTAGTGTGATCGAAGGAGATGTGCTTGCTGGAGGTGAAGATAGGGTCAAGCGTGTGTCCGGCTGTGTGAGTGGGGGTGTCAACGAGTTGTTTGAGTCTGAGATTGGACAGGTTGTCCAGGTCCAGGAGGGTGGTGGTGTTGTTGTCGAGAGTGTTGTCAAGGTGGTAGTTGAGGTCTCCTAGAAGAATGTAGTTCTCGGAGGCGAGGGCGTGCGGGTTGACGAAGTCAGTGATGTCGTCGCTGAATTGAGATCGGGTGCCTGGGGGCCTGTAGATGAGTGTTCCTCTAAGGGTGGTCCTGGGGTCGGTGTGGATCTGAAAGTGGAGGTGTTCGGCGATTGCAAGATTGTCGTCAGAGCTGGTTGTAATTTTGATGGTGTTTCTATGGACGATGGCGATGCCTCCTCCAGTTTTTTTAATGGTGCGGTCTTTTCGAATAATCTTGTAAGTGTCCGGTATGGCTATAGCGATGTCGGGGGCAGAAGATGCGTTCATCCAAGTTTCAGTGAGGAAGGCGATGTCAGGTGACACAGTGTCGATTAGGTCCCAGAGTTCGGTTGCGTGTCTGTGGACCGAGCGGGTGTTTAGTAGGATGCATTTCAAGTCGTTGGGTTTGGAGCTGAGTGTGGAGGAAGAGTGTTTGGTGAGGGTCCTGACGCAGTTGAACTTACAGGAGAGGCAGGAGAATGGGCCGTGGGTACGTCCTGGGGTAGCTACGCAGCATAGTGGGGTGCGTCCTGCATTGAAGGCGAGGAGAGTAGCGGCATCATAAGTTACTCTGGGGGGTTGGGAGCGGCATCGAGCAGGGGGACGGGCGCTGGGCGCGGTCCAGGCACGGACGGGCGCAGACGGGCTTACCTTTGGCGCACCTTTGGCGCAACTGGGGCGCGATCGCTGCGCGTGAACGCTGCACGTTAGAGGATCTACCATAAGTAGTTAGAGGAGGGGGAGGGGCGAGGGGTGGTCAGCTGGAAGGCGGGATGCGGGGTGGAGCTGCAGGCTGGGACAAAACAACAACAACAAAATGGCAGGCAAAGCGGAAGTGAGGGCGACGGGCTGGGGTGAGCAGGGTCGCCGGTCTAGTCAGTACCGCAAACAGCCAAGCCAGCAAATATGGGATAAGCGCACCGAACGAGGATACACACAACAACAATGTTCATTAATCACAATAGCGCTAGCGTTAGACTCAGATCCAACTAATTAAATGTAGGCACAATAGCGCTAGCGTTAGAATCAAATTCGACTAATTAGGCGCAGGCACAATAGCGCTAGCTATTGATTAATGAACTGATTAATGTATGGCCCAAACCATTGTGGAGAAACACCTACTAAATGGATTGATAATATCTGAGACAAGGTGACATCTAAAATCAACTTTACAACCACACATAAAGATGGCGGAGGTATGTGAACTATTTACAGAGAACTAATTGTCCTTTCTTTGTGGATAAACATGCCTCATCCAATAGGAGGAAGTCAGGCCACTTTAAAAGTGGAATGTGACACCAGTACGCCATATAAACATTGATAAAGGTGAGGATGCCGAAACGTGTCTGTTTGGGCTAATAAACTACATTTTTAACCGGCTGAGTGCTCTGCTATTGATGGACAATTTAAATATGGGCTGCCACACGTGCAACGGAGGCACCCGCTCGTAAAGAGTTTGACAGCAGTCAGTGGCAAATTGATAAAAAAAAAATATATATATTAAAAAAAAAAGCAGACAACTCTGGGTAGTGCTCAAGTTTAGGTGGAAAGCAGCTCCAGCATAGAGCACTCTCCACACCAGCAACACTCTAAATATATATATATTCACTGAAAAAACCATAGGTTATAGACCATATATAGTTAGGAATTAGCATTTAAAAAACCTTATTTTACTCACACAAAACCATTGAAATTCCATATATAGTTAGTTGCACTAACTATATATCGCGCACCCGCAATCCACTGCTGATCATGTCACATATTACATCATTCATGACATGGTCAGTGACATCACTGATGACATCACTGATGACATCTCAAATGACATCACTGATGACATCACTGATGACAACATCCAGTGACTGTATGTTTCTGTAAAGTTAAAATATGTCTTACATATTGAAGAATGAGTGGATGTATAAGTGTCTGGATGAAGGATTTAGTAGGTGCGTGACTGACTGTATGAGTGAGTGATTAAATGTGTCTCACTGAATGCATGGGTTAGTGACTAAACTGTCTTAATTTGTGCATCATTATGTCTGTTGTTCTGTAAACTGCTGCATGTGTTGATCATTAGCTATACGAGAGGCTATATGTGTTATTAATTGGTTGCCCAAGTATTTCTATGGGAGATTGAGTTTGTGTGGGGGTGGCTGGAAGGTGTGTGACTCTATGCATAGATGTGTGAGCAGTTTATTCACTAGGTGTATGAGTTCAAGAGTGCCTGTGGAAACAGCTACATAGGCAGTTGACTGTGTGCATGAGTGAATGGATATCTCAATGCTACATGTCATAGTAAGTACATATGTAAAACACAGTACATGTGAGAGTTGGCATATATAAATAACTGTGCATGAGAGCCACTGAATGAGTGAGTGGTTGTATCGATCATTGTGAACTTGTATCAGGGATTGTATAAGAGAGTAAATATGTGTTAGTATATGTTTCAATAAGTAAGGTGTGTTTAACTGTATAGTTGAAGAAATGGAGGTGAGATTGTTTCTTTGCATGACTGACTGGGTGTGTGAGTAACTCCATGGATGAGTGGCAGTGTGTGAGTGTCTGTATACACTGAGTGTATCTAAGGTTATATTAGAGTCTGAAGAGGTTTATCGTATTAGCACAAGAATGATGTCATTTGAGATGTCATCAGTGATGTCACTGACCATGTCATGAATGATGTAATATGTGACATGATCAGCAGTGGATTGCGGGTGCGCGATATATAGTTAGTGCAACTAACTATATATGGAATTTCAATGGTTTTGTGTGAGTAAAATAAGGTTTTTTAAATGCTAATTCCTAACTATATATGGTCTATAACCTATGGTTTTTTCAGTGAATTTTCAAGGTTTTGTAAATGCTAATTCCTAACTATATATGGTCTATAACCTATGGTTTTTTCAGTGAATTTCAATGGTTTTTTAATAGCAAATATCATAAGCTGTCGAATGTCAAGTACGTGGTAAGTGAAAACATTTTCGCGTTTATGCACACTGATCTGCTTTGAATGGTGCCCCCCCCCCTCATTTCTATTAGGAGTACTCTCTCTTTGCAGATAGTGAAAGGTAGTTAACGCAGGCCTTTGCCCCCGTTGTAATCCGTCGTGCCTGCTTCTCTCTCCATTTGATTGATTGTTATCCAAGTATTTACTGTTTTAGAATTAGTTCTCTTTGGTTCATTCTCTATTTACAAACAAACACAGAGTCGCAATACTCTGTTTAGTCTTTGCAGATAACGAAAAATCGTGTAAAAAAAAAGAAAAGGAATCGAGCAAAATCAGTAGGCCACTAATGGGATCTCTTTTTGACCTCGCTAAAATAGAAACATTAGGAACAACCCCTCATGACAAATACAAAACTAGTGAGATGAACTGAACTCCACACAATGATGGCTGCAAAACAGCTCGGCTCCGCCACCCACCCCGCCCAAAATAACGATAAAGAACGGCTGCCATGATTGGTTGCGGAATGACCACGACGGAGCTACAAAATGGTGCTGCTCTCATGCTAACCCCAGCTTCAGTCTGAAACATCCAGAAACACTGTAGACTACCAATTCGATCAGTTCTGGTAGCGCCCCAATGTAACCCGGTAGAGAAGAACTAGCCCTCCCCTCTTTGACTGATGGTTCTTGTTGCCTGTCCCTTCTGTTGTCATTTAACAGAACTATTTAGCCTGCTGAAAGGGGTTGTGTTCCGACCGCTGGTTGGTGGAGACATTTTGACTATATTCTGTACCTGCGTTGTCGCGTAATGCGTCATATGACGCGCCGCGTTAGCGCATCCGGAAGTCATCCGGGGCGCGCAGCGCGTAACGTAAGCATAACAAGTCATGTGACTTGTTAATAAAACTTTTCATTGGTTCATTTTACTTTTCTTATTGTAATGATGAAAGGCTTGGTCATATGACCTCAAAATTACGCTTTTCATTACTTCCGAACATTATTTTTTCTTAAATATATGTTATAATGTTCCAGGCTAATGTACTTTCCCGGAAATTTTACAATTGTCCTGCAAGTAAAATATATTCTTTTTTCGAGAAAAAGAGCGTTTCTTCGTCCCATGACGGAGCCGTTGAGCAAAAGAGGGTCGACCTGCTGTCTTAGTCGCCGATACGCCTGAATATGAGATTCTTATCGATCACTTTATGTTGCAGGAATAGAAAACACAACAGCCCTTGACCATTTATCTTTACTGCGTTCCTTCGTATTATACCTTTTACCCTTCATGTAATTGGTCTGCTTTATTTCACTTGCCTTTTAATGATTCTAAAACAGTCACTATTATTAAAAACTTTACCAATGTATATACTACTACCATGTTTTCTTTTAAAAACCTTTATTGTGAAAATTTCATTATACAAATACTTGCCTATAACCACGTGGGCCTGCCACAGAGCAAACTGTAATCGTATATGATGAATAGACATTTACACTGTAGAGGAACGTAACGGGCGGGCCATTAGGTTGCAAGAACTAAGGTGTCTAACAGTTACGGAATCGGTGGACGTACATTTTATAATTAAAATACGACAGGGCCAGTTACAATAAAATTATCTAGATATACATTTGCGGGCAAGTACCATGGGTGACGTTAATTCGAACTTTCAACAGTACAGTAATCAATAACACATCAGAACTTAATATCAATAGGGATGTCGAAATAGTCAATCAATTCTCGTCCCCGCCCGCCATGTGCTTCAAAACTGCATACGTATCTCGTGATTTCAAGGTTCTGCAACCAGTACACAACAAGGAGTTACGAGTCCCATTTATTCCGGCGCCATTTTGGGCGAGGACGGGCAGGTCCAGGATATAGTCAAAATGTCTCTACCAACCATCGACTATGATGATGTTCATATGCTGTATTTATTAGAGTAACACTCATCTGCCCACATGAAATTAATTTGCCACAATCTAAACATGTCATTTTAATCTTTCCAAAGTTCTTCTAAATATTTGGGACCGTTTCCCTTGCCTCTGAAGCTCTCAGTGCCACTTCTTTGATGAATGTACTAGCAGGTATGGGGTTCTCCTCCAAATCTCTCTTTTATGCAGCACTATAATTAATTGGTGCCACCTCTCCATATGACGATGCATGGTATAGTTACCACAACTATATTTTTTTTCGGTTCCTCTGGAGAGTTCATCGTGGCAGATGAAGCGTGTAACGTACCGGGCATTTACCTTTTTTTGCATGTACAGGAAAGGAAAAAAAAATCGAGCGTCCGAGTTCTAAGGTGTCCCAGGGCCATTTTAGTGGACCAGGCACAAATCCAAAGAACAGCCATCTCACAGGCTAATGGGGCGACCCACGCCGACTTTCAGCATTGTAGAATGACCACACCAGTACAGCAACTTGCTAGACATCACCTCGGTGCCATCCGGATCTCGGCGCCCCACTGCAGATGAAGTGCCTCTCAACTATGAAACCACCACGGTGACATCCGGATCTTGGCGCGTTGTGCTGCCTTCGGCCTATTCGCACATCGGTCCGCTACTGACGCCATCTCACAGGCTAATGGGGCGACCCACGCCGAGTTTCAGCATTGTAGGATGACCACACCAGTACAGCAACTTGCTAGACATCACCTCGGTGCCATCCGAATCTTGGCATCTCAACGCCTAGTGGTATCTTCCATACAAAAAATATTGTTACGCTGCCTTTGGCCCCATTCGCACATCAGTCCGCAACTTAGACATCACCTCGGTGCCATCCGGATCTTGGCATCTCAGCGCCTTGTGGTGTCAGTCAGAAAATATTGTTGCGCTGCCTTTGGCCCCATTCGCACATCGGTCCGCTACTGACGCCATCTCACAGGCCAACGGGGCGCCCCACGCCGACTTTCAACATTGTAGGATGGCCACAGAAGTGCGACAACTTACTAGACACCACCTCGGTGCCATCCGGATCTTGGCGCGTTGTGCTGCCTTCGGCCTATTCGCACATCGGTCCGCTACTGACGCCATCTCACAGGCCAACGGGGCGCCCCACGCCGACTTTCAGCATTGTTGGATGGCCACACCAGTGCGGCAACTTACTAGACACCACCTCGGTGCCATCCGGATCTTGGCGCGTTGTGCTGCCTTCGGCCTATTCGCACATCGGTCCGCTACTGACGCAAACTCACAGGCCAACGGGGCGCCCCACGCCGACTTTCAGCATTGTAGGATGGCCACACCAGTGCTGCAACTTGCTGGACACCACCTCGGTGCCATCCGGATCTTGGCGCGTTGTATTGCCTTCGGCCTATTCGCACATCGGTCCGCTACTGACGCCGCCTCACGTGCCAACGTATTTTCTCCGCATTTTATACCCTATGCCGCATAACAGGTCATGTGACTTGTTTATAAAACTTTTCATTGGTTCATTTTACTTTTGGTTTCCTAATGATGGAAGGCTTGATCATATGACCTAAAAACAACACTTTTCATTGGATGAAAACTTTTTTTTTTTTCCCAAACGATGAAAGCCCCACCTTGTTTCTGGATGTTTCAGACTAAACTGGCGTCAGCATGAGAGCACCACCATCTCGTAGCTCCGTCGTGGTCATTCCGCGAGCAATCATGGCAGCCGCTCCCCACCAGAAGCCTGCAGGAGTCGGGGCCCCCAAAACTTTTGATGAATTCTCAAGGCGGAGGGGACGCTTTCGAGAATGGGGTCCAAGACCTAGCAGACAAGCGTCCGATTTCCAAGGTGTCCCAGGGCCATTTCAGTGGACCAGGCCCAAAAAGGAAAGAGCCTGCCGCCATTTTGAGAGTCCTGTGACAGCCGCCTATCGCTGCACTGCAAGAGTGGGCGCAACTCAGCTGAATTGCGGCTTTTGACACAGTGGACCAAAAACGGACGGAATGGCAACTAAAACGGTAAAGGGGCGCCCCACTACAACAGATGACACTCCACCTGGAGAGGCCCGTTCACGCCGCCTCCCCCGGGGCGCCCCACGCCGTTATTCGGAGCAGCATTGTAGGATACCAAAACCAGTGCGGCAACTTACTGGACATCACCTTGGTGCCATCGTTCTGCTGCCTTGGAACTATTCGCACAACAGTTTGCTACTGATGACCCACCCCCCGCGACGCCCCACGCCGTTATTTGCTGGGTGGCAACTTACTAGACATCACTTTCGTGTCATCTAGATTTCGGCGCGTTCTGCTGCCTTGGAACTATTCGCACAACAGTTTGCTACTGATGACCCACCCCCCGCGACGCCCCACGCCGGAAATCTGGACGTTGTGCTGCGTTGGGACTATTCGCACAGCCGACCGCTACTTCGTTGTTTTTCCCTAAAAATGTTTATATGTTATTACTATTTTTGTTTTCTTGTATATATTTATAAATTATTAAAGTTTTATAATCTTACTACTTTGTCGGAGTGCTATATATTTTTAATGTGACACATAATTGTAAAAACTTTGATGTACAAAGAGTCATCCCTGGAATCTTCCGCTTCACGCTCGGTCCCCTCCCCAATCACAATACAGGATGGTTTTCAGATAATAGCAACGCTTCTGCTGTGACGGATCTCATCGAGTGTGGGCCTTGATCTACTATAACTCCTTTGAAGAGGGGTGATTCTTTACAGCTGTGGCCATAAACTACATCTGCAGGGCTAGCTGATAGCCTAGGACCGGCCTGGACAATCGGACACAGAGGAAAAGGAGTGTCAGAGGGTGCGGTAGTGAATAGGGCGAAAGGGAGGTGTCGGGCGGGCACAGGGTGTGATTCTCAGGGAAGAGCAGCGCAGATGGGGGGAGGTTTATTACCCATGCATAAGACAGAGAGCGGGGGTGACCACTGCCTGGGTGAGATGCTTGCGAGGGTGGGGAGCCATGCTAAGGATCGACAGCGTGCACAGAGTGGGTCTGGTCAAGGCATCTAAAATGGCTGCCGTGCACGACAAAAGTGTGGCATTTGAAAAAAGACAAGATGGCGCAGACAATGTTTTTCAACACTTCCTGATTTCCTTCGAATCGAACGTTAACAGACGTTGGGGCATATTACCAAAGTTAAGCGATATTTATCCCTAACGATGCATTGCAAAGATTTTTTTACCGTCAGAAATTATCGCAGATAAACCTTGCTATTATCAAGGTTTATCGCAAATACGATAAAAAACGACCGCAATGCATTAATATCGCTGAAAACTCAGCGATATTCATGCATTACCGAGCTAATGCTCTTAGCCATGTTATCCACCTCCCATTGGATAACATGGCTAAGAACTGCTCAGGGCAGCTGTTACTTTTTGGAGATATTCGCGCTTATCTCGAATATTTCCAAAAGTTGATAATAGGAGATAGCGATGTTAGCGACTGTTTCCAGTCGCTAACATCTTGGCATGCCCACTTTGCATGTCATTAGTGATAAATATCACTCACATGCAAAGTGGGGCCCAAGATGGTCGCTATCTCCTACTAGCCGTCGCTAACTGGTGTTAGCAACAGCTAGGTAATACAGATATAATTTTATCTCCGCGAAGCGGAGCGCTGTTACAGATATATATCTTGTTTTTGAACGTTAATTTCTCAAAATGCACTGAAGCACATATATTGAGACCTAGCAAAGGCACATCGGGCTACCAGTCCCTAATATTTTACCAAGTTTCGTGCAAATCCATTCAGCCGTTCGATTATTATTATTATTATTTTTTTTTGCCCCGTGGGGCCCTTTTAAAACCTCCACATCAAACCTAGGGGGTCAGCGAGGATCTACTATGCCCCCTTATGGTCATTTGCCCCTTCGCTTTGGCCTCCTCTTGTCTCTCGATCCTACCGAGAGACAAGATGGCGGCCGCTACGTACTGTTTGGAATGTTTACAGACACCGGAGAGCCAATCAGCTTCGCTTCGCAAAGCTCCGTAACGCGAAAAGTACGCGAAGCGGTGCGCTGTTACAGATATATATCTTTTTTTGAACGTTAATTTCTCAAAATCCACTGAAGCACATATATTGAGACCTAGCAAAGGCACATCGGGCTACCAGTCCCTACAATTTTGCCAAGTTTCGTGCAAATCCATTCAGCCGTTGGATTATTATTATTATTATTTTTTTTGCCCCGCGGGGCCCTTTTAAAACCTCCACATCAAACCTAGGGGGTCAGCGAGGATCTACTATTCCCCCTTATGGTCATTTGCCCCTTCGCTTTGGCCTCCTCTTGTCTCTCGATCCTACCGAGAGACAAGATGGCGGCCGCTACGGACTGTTTGGAATGTTGACAGACGCCGGAGAACCAATCAGCTTCGCTTCACAAAGCTCCGTTGCGCGAAAAGTACGCGTCCTGGAGCGCTGCCCGGTCCGCTGTTACAGATATATATCTTTTTTTAAACGTTAATTTCTCAAAATCCACTGTAGCACATATATTGAGACCTACAAAAGGCACATCGGGCTACCAGTCCCTACAATTTTGCCAAGTTTCGTGCAAATCCATTCAGCCGTTCGGGCTAAAAGTGAGGCCAACCGCCCTATGGAAAACTCAATGTTAAAAACACGTTTTGGGACCCCCCTTTTTTCTCGACCCCCCCTGGACGAACCCCCCCCCAATTTTCAGGGGCTGCTCAGAAACAAAATGTGCCATTTTCCTGAAAATTTCAGCCAATTCCGTCCACAAACGCCAAAGTTATTAGACATAGAATTTTCAAAAATCCCATAGAGAAAAAATCCTAACTATATATACCTACTGGCGACCGCCAGTAGGTAATATATATATATATATGACATAGAAGCCAACTGTAATAATTATACACCACCGCCTTCTCTATATAGTGGTAGCTGATGAGTTGATGTTTTGGCCACAATATTTTGTCCAACAGACACCCAATGAGGGGCTCTCTGAGAGTAGGGGCTAAACCCAAAGCAGAAGGGCAGTTTTAAAGTGTTTCTTGGTGTGCACAGAGTAAATAGCCACACCCTTTTATCACAAGAAGTGTGAACTTGTAGGGGCAGCACCGTCCGGACTCTACAAAGGGAGGCAAAGTGGTTTGGACCAACTACCACTGGCTCATGCAGCACTACCATTACTACTTGAGTTAGGGTTCAGGAAGAGGGGCTGATGTGGGGCAGTCTTGGTGAGGCTGCTGTCCAGCTGCTGGGCTCTCTTCTGGCAGGGCAGAGTTGCGTTGACACAAGGGTTGGTACACTACCGCTGCGGTTTTAGGGATTGTTGTTGTAGTGGTGAGTTGAATCAATACAAGAGTCGGTCCTCAGCTACTGTGGTTCTTGTACCAGCAGACAAAGGCTACTACAGCCTCTAGCAGGTAGGGGCCCCAGAAGAGGGGGTCCGGGCGGGGGCTGATTTCCCCGGAGCTCAGGAACTTATTACAGAGCCGGAAGCCGCCAAATTCCTGCCAAGGGGCCGCCACGCACATATGTATCCATCCTCAGAGGATTATTATATTAATGATATATATTGGCATGGTGGCCCCTGGGGTTTGGCGGCCCCTTACAGGTGCACAGCTTGCACATGCCTAAGGCCGCCCTTGTATCTTGCACCACACTTACCTGACGTCTAACCAGCTCCACAAAATGTTCTCACAGCAGTGACCTGATGTGTCAAACTGAAGGGGACACCTTGATGCATAGATGTGGTTGTGCCCTTCTTATTAACCGAGGGTACTGGGATTAACTGGGTGTCTGCCCGGCAGGGAGGTTCTTCTTGAAACTGAGGCTTACCTACTAGGTCTTCATGAACCCAAGAGTAACCTATAGGGCTTTTATAAACCCAAGCCTTACCTACTGGGTCTTCATGAACCCAAGACTAACCTATAGGGCTTTTATAAACCCAAGACTTACCTACTGGGTATCAGTGAACCCAAGACTAACCTATAGGGCTTTTATAAACCCAAGACTTACCTACTGGGTATCAGTGAACCCAAGACTAACCTATAGGGCTTTTATAAACCCAAGACTTACCTAATGTGTCTCCATGAATCCAAAACTTACCTACTTGGCCTTCATGAACCCAAGTCTGAGGGACCTAATTCTGCCCTGTGCTTAAACCCTTGTTTAATCATGTGATCGAATTAGGAGTACAGTTTTATTTAACACATCTAATAATTATCGGATGTATTAAGCTCCATGGCCATATACCTTCTAGACACTACGGTCAGCGCCAAGATGCTCCGTGGAGTGTAAGTTGCGCTTTATAAAAATAAATTACATTACATTACATTACAAATAACCCAACATTTATTAAATTTGGTCCGGACAAACTTGTCTACCTTTAACACTGGAAAACATATGGTAATTTTCTTATCATGTGATTTTGGTGCATTCAACATCACAATCCTCACTTCCTACCCCATAAACTCATTATAGGTGTTCTTTAATGCACCAACGTACCCCGTGGTATTGTTATTTATCAAGGGCGATTAATTAAGTCCTCAACTTATAATCAGACTCTTAGTTATCGGGTTTTCTTGAACCAGAGAGTTACCTATCTGGTCTCATGTTAAGGACGTAAATAAAAAATAATTGATGGCAGACTCGTTGATCGAGGGCTGCTGTTGGCCGACTGTGGAATTTACTCGACGTGGAAATCTAGCACTGCCCCACGGATAAAAGAAAGGAAAACAGCGGCCTCTGAGTGGGTGCAGATTAGATGATGAGGGGGTGTGGGTGGGGGGGGTCAGAATGACATTGGGAGGTCTATCGTTACATGACCATCAAGGAATATAACAAGCCTGCCTTGAATTTCCTTGTTGAAATGTGAAGGACCATGCATGGTTGAAACGTCTCATCATCTGGAGACCTCCCTAAGTTGTCAGGTGTCTACAGGATTGCTGTTCTCCTCAATACACTAGTGTACCACAGAGAAGGCGCTGTCGCCATCGCAGGAGATATCGCTGTGACTCTCTTGTTTAATGTTTTTTTTTTTACGGCAGTGGCTCTAGTTATGGTTTGTGCAGTGAATTATAACTGGCCAATTTCAAGCTTTTTAAAATTTTATTTCATAGCTATACTTCACTTTAACCACAATTTCTAAAGGGATTTTCTGAGATTTTTTTAAACACAGGGTAGGATGATATGAGCAGAGAAACCATGACATTTTCCAATATTTTTGTGACTCTATTTCTTCGTGTTCCATTGCGTCCAGCGTAGAGGAGGTCAGTTGCAGGACTGGTCCTCTGGGGGGGACCATGATGCGCCTTAAACTCAAAGTTAGGATTCCTGATGACTGGCCATGTGGCAGTGAGGGCTGCTGCTGCCTGCAGCAGGGCATGGGTTCTGATTGATTCAACCCTGACCTCTCATTTTGCCCCTATTATGTAGAAATCCAGAGTGGCCCCCTCTCCTAGAAAAGGCCAACTTCCACCTTTCAAAACTGACTGTCAATCACACATCTACCAGGCTGGGGCAAGCTGCTCCAGGAGCTGGTACCTGACCGCAGCTGCACTTCCACAGTGTTCGGGGGACTCCAGTCCTTCTGGGGGTGCAGTCTGGTTCTTCATGACACCCATTTTATTGAATGTATCGGGCACTCTTTTAGTGGCTAACCCTGCCGCTTGTATACAGGCCCCTCTCCTGTTCAGAGGAGACTCCGCGTATGACTGTGCCGGATGGTGCCCACCGTGGGGGTGTTTGTGTCCATCTAACAACTGATGGTTCATCATTTCATAAAGCTCAAGGCTGATGGTGGAGAGTAACTCTGAACATTGGAACCAGAGTGTATGGCCTCTTTTAATGGTGTGCCACTGGACCATGTGCCAAGGTAGAGGTGTTGGGGTTCACATTGCAGTTGTCTCTGGGGGTGCCGGTTGTGTCTGTTTCTAGCTGCTGCTTCCACCTAACCATCTTCTTAGGATTTCCCCTTTCTCCCAAAAGAACATCAAGCCTCCTTATTTTCCTCCAGCATTTAATCAGAGTGGATTATTATGCAGGTTACATCTCAATGAATTCAGAACTTTGCAGTAGCACAGAGAGGAAGACTCAAAAATGATGCTGTCTCTGAAACTGAACTCCACTGGTTGTTAGTGTAGAAAATCGTCAATTTTAACTTGTTTGTACCCGACCCACACATTGGCCTGGTTCACAAAGGTAAGCTCCACTTTTGAGTAGGTTTACACATTGAAGTAAGTTTACTACTTTTGGTATTCATAAATTCTAAAAGTAAACTTCCTGCAGAAGTGCATATTACATATCCTCACCCCCTGGAAAGGCATTTGACTAACTGTTGTCTAGGTGGGTGACATGCCTCCCGACACCCATCCGGACCCTCCCTAAATCCAACTTACTCCTCTCCAAATCCTATCCTCTTTAGTAGTAAGTCTGCCCCTTTTCCCTTCCAGTCCTGTTTCCCTCCCACATTTATGACTAAAATCTATAATTGCATAATATCTGAGGCTCCGCAGTCGCGATGGAGAACTCCCCACTTATAAGCATAGGTAAACCGTACACTTTGTAGCACATTTTATAGTGCTATGAAATGTACTACAAAGCGCCGTTTGTGCATTAGACCGATTGGGGTATGGACTGGAGGCTGCTGCATTTGGTAACAATCTCAGACACTGAGCTCTTGCTGGTTGCTCACACACAAGGACCTTATTCTTCTCTTATCCCTTGTACCGCAAGGAAGACCTCTGTAGGTGGCTCTTTCAGGCACCTCCCCTCAGGCTTTGGAGTAACCTGCTCCTGGAGTTAAGGAGAATTGTGAACAATTCGGCCCCTAGAAGGGCTCTCCAGGGCTTTTATGCTGCGAACGGGTACCGTCAATACCCTGTGTTTTTGTCCATGGAGAGGTCAATAGTAAAACACCTAGTAAAACACGCGCACCACAATTTTTTAAACCGACCGGACCCACAAAGGTATTGATGGGAGAGATCAGGTTTATTCCTTAAACCTGACGCATTGTGGTATTTAGTAGTGAGATCAGATGACTTCTCAAATTAAATGAATAACACAGGTCTTATATTTATAGGATCCCTTTGAATCGAAGGATATCATTTGAAGGATATATCCACATTTTAAAACATGTGCACCATAATTGGTTGGAACACACAAAGGAAGTCAACCTGACCAATAAAAGGTACCAATTGGTGAGATTTCCATCTAGTTTATATGGATTCTGATCGCCCAGGGTTAAGATTAGCACCTGAGGCAAAATCTGTTTGTGTAATAGATATAAATTAAATTCGCTAAATAAAACGATGTAAGAAATAGGTAGTGCTCACTGAACCAACCCACTTTAGGACCAATGAGTCATGAACTTCCTTCTCTCTTTTTTGTTTTTGTTTTAAACTATTTCAGATTAAATTGAGTTTTTAAAGCAACAAAGAATATGATTTACAAGTCCTGAAGAAGGCGGAGATATAATCGCCGAAACGCTGCGTCTACACTTGTTTTATTTAATTGGAATCTTTGTTTTTATTTAAGTACAATTGTACAATATTGTTTTATAAACTATACTGTTTGAGATACAAAATATAAATGTATAACTGGATACCGATGTGTGAACATTGATGAGATTGTGAATTGTATAATACCAGATCATTATCAAAGTTAATCTATCTCCAGGAGATTTTCATAAACAATAATATTTTTATGTAAATGTTTTTAATATGTATTTAATGTAATAAATTGATTTAAACATATTAAACATTGATCTATAGTTACTTTCAGAGAATGTTTTGGTTCAGTGGATACTATTTGATTGACATTATTTTAAAATCAAAGCCCAGAGGGAAAACTTATTGTGTATAACAACAAGGGTCCATGTCAGCGGATCAAGCTTGATGGGGTGGGTGAACAGCCAATTTACGGCATATCACCTGGTCCTCCAAACTATAAACAATGGCCTATACGCGGCAGAGTTTTTTTACAGCTCAGTCTATACATCTCACAAATCTCCTTGAGACGCTCTTGTGTACAAGCTGTCTCAGGTGTGATCCTGGGCCATACTATGCATGGAAAAAGTTCTCTTCATTTGAATCAGCGCAGCACTGCTTGATGTAATATGTGTGTGTGTGTCTTACTTTCCACAGGAGATCTTTGGGTACAGAGCCAATGCCGGCTGGATTGCGCTGTGTGTTGCGGGGTACATCCTGTCCGGGGGAGTCCTTCTCCTGCTCTTCTACTGGAAGCCAGAGTGGAGTGTGTGGGCGAACTGCACCCCCTGCTCCCTGAAGGAAGCTAATGTTGTCCTACTCAGGTCAACGGTAGGTGTCACTGTATTGTCTGCCCATCTTGTGTTGAGAACCTAATTCTTCAAATAGCAGAGTTTCAAATGTGTAGCCCATTTCACACACTGTCACGCTCACCTGCCCAAAGAATACACCCATCCACTCATTCCCATGAAAAAACCCACCTACTCCCTCTCTCACCCACCCACTCACTCACCAGCTACTCCATTGACCTGTTCACTTGCTCACACACTTACATGCATAGCTGACTGAGTGATTCACTTACCTATTCACTTGGTAAACCACCCTCCAACTCTCTTATGCAAACACTAAATCAACTTCCAGGGCTAGACCGGTATGGTATCTCCCCTTGTCCCCTCCTCAGTGACCATTAAAATCTTCTGAGGTCAAGCTCTAGAATGTTGAGGACCAGGATGGCAGATTGGGCTGGGCTGTTGCATGATGGTCCTGTCACCAAGCTATGGCTCGGGTGCCATGAAAAGAACTTGAAGATAGCAGCATTGCGGCCTCCTGTGGTGTTCAGTCCATCTCACATTGGCGACGAGGATGGGATGCCAAGAGGGACAAACCAGCCTGCTTCAGCGTCAATATTTTTGGACTTGGAATACTGTACTGTTTTGTCTTCAGCTACATTGATCTGTAGTGATAACTCTGGATTTAGAGAGACTATCTCCCTTCTGGCAGATGGCTATGAACTTTGAGGACTGGGATACCTGATTTTCATCTACCGCTCAGGTGATTAACTCTTTGAGGTTTCGGATGAGATTCATTTTTGTGCCCTTAACTCATCTGAGATATTTGGCAGTATTAAGTCTGGCACCACATAGATGAAGCTTCCTCCATCCAGATGGGGAAGGGCTTAGTAGCTTCTTTCTGGTATGCAGAGTGTGAGTACAAACCTTGTTCCTCTATCAGATGTGATTTCCTAATATGCACAAAAGTCATCAGGCCGCACTGCAGCAACGCGTGAGTCATAATCTCTTCAGACGTGCATACAAAAGAAAAGGAACAGCTCTATGCATACAACCAATTGCCTACTTATTTGGGTGTCACCTAATGTGTTGAAACTCTTTGTCCCACTAAGACATCTCAGGTACTGTTCAGTTGTACGCCCTGTACTCAGAAATCGTTGAAGTTCAGCACTTTTACCACAATCAGTGATCCACACGTTTCCAGTGGGCTCACTGTGTATTAACAGTTGGTCTGAGTCTATGCATCAGAACAACAGTAAACAGGAGTCGAAGGAAGATGGTGGACATCAGGATAGCTCAGTGAGCCGCACACTTGTCGTGGACCGCTCTTGTTTTATTTTACCACAATATTCGTTGGAATTCATTCTCTTCCTGTCAATTCTCTTACTCTTTACATTCTATGAATGTGTGGCAACTAAAGAGGAAAAGATGACTGTATCATTATAAGAAGTGATTGTGAGTTCATTTTAAAGTTTTTTTTTTCGTTCTTCCCGAACCAATAGTAACAGGATACCTTGAACGACATTGCCCGTCCTTAGTATTTTTGGTAAATCAAGGTGATCCTCCAATGATCTAAAACAAATGAAAAAAGGTATTTAACAACTATGTATCTGTATGTGGAGCAGATTTAGGAACAGAAAGGAAAGTAGAAATATTACTGCACTGTTTGGGAGCAGAAGGCTAGGACATTTCAGAACACCTACCTGAGTTAAGTGGGGATGAATTTAGAGGTTTAAATGTATTTATAATTTCCATGAAGCAATTAGACAATAATTTCCCAACACGAATAGGTACAATATTGAAAAGATACAAGTTTCTTCAGAAAGAAAAAAAACCTATGACTGAGCATTCTCAGGAGCAGCCCCTAGAATCTGGAACTCACTTCCCCCGAATATCACAAAAATTCCAAACTGAGCAATTTTTAAGAGAGAAACCAAGATATTTCTAATGAGTAAGTTCCTTCCATAGTCATTATCTCTAGGAGCTATCTCTTCATCTCAGAGAGGTCCAAGATGTTCCATTGACTGGAGAATATAGAAGACAAAGGAAAAGACACTTTAAACAAGCACATAGAGGAAGACTTTATACTCCTCTCATAACTATTATCTAACCTACCTCAGAACTTTGTTTTATTCTTTGTAACCTTGTAATCCCAGTGAACCATTATGATAGTATACCTAACTAAAACTGTATAATGTAATCTCGCTCTTGTAATGTGAACCTCTCTGATACCCAAGGGTCTTGTTCGCGCTATAGAAAACTGTATAATAAATAAATAAATAAATAGAACGTAGAAGAACCTGTCTCAGCAGTGAGGAAATAAGCTGCTACATGCAAATTTGGTGCAGCGTCTGATGAACGTATACGAGACCAATTTTTACTAACCTGCAATATAGATAGAATAAGAGAAGAAATGTGGTTGAATGATGACCCCCCCTTTAAATTAAGTTCTAATATTAGCAAAACAGGTAGAACATACGCTGATGTGTGTGAAAGAAATAAAGAATCTGACTCTGCATAAAACTAGTAATGAAAAAGTTGAGGTAACTGTAGTCAAGAGAAAAAAAAAACTAGAAAACAAGTGAGCATATCTCAGTGCTACACGGACGGTGCTATAGTTGTGGCGTGACAGGGCACATGGCCAATTCAAAAGAATGTCCTGCATAGAAAGCTATGTGCAATAGAAAGGGAACACTCTATGGTATGTTATAAAAGTCAGAAAACATTCAAGAAAAATAGCAGTCAAAATGTTATGGAGATTTGTGCTGAAATAGTACTACAGATGGACAACTCACATACAAGCAATCCAATGGATGTCGTAACAGTAGACAAAGCGGAAGTCGAAGCGATGTTCGACTCATGTTCCAGTTTGATGACAATTTCAGAAACAAATTCTAGTGAAGGTTTCGAAGGTGCCGTCTTTCTGTATGACATGGATATCTGTGTGGCTGTTCATGCTGAGATGGGGTTACCCTATTTATCTGACCTAATTAAAATACAGCCAATACTCTTATGGCATCTGGTCTTCGGAGAAAACCACCTTTTAACAGGGACAACATAAGGGATTGTGTCAAATTACAACGTGCACTCAGCATACCTTGGGTGAAGTATATTAAAGACTTCATGAGTGACTTAGGTGACCCAGAATATTATGAAAAGGCTGAATTCATAGAGCACATTAGTAAAAAAAGACCTCAAAAGAGAGTGCATGATGTTATTGAAGTCTTGAAGTCTATCCTCGGAAATATTGAAGTCGACCATATGTAACAACCAAATGATACTGACTGCCTATAATATACAGCCTTACTTACAACTCATGGAAGCGACACAGGATAGATTTGTTTTAACTCATTTTAGGTACGGCATTTTGCATCGCTTAACACGCTTTCCTGTAAAAAAAAACTGGCCAGACGCACTTTGTAAATGCCCATGTGGCAGTATGTCACATCAGACAATTCACGTAGTGCTCTTCTGTAAATTTTATGAAAATCCTAGAGAGGTCTGGATCTTACCGAATGTAAGGACCCTCGGCTTAAGGAAATGTCGCCCAGCTTTTTTTATCCATCCAGCTACTAGCGGATGAGTACACTATGCAGTCTATGGCAATGTTTTTAAAGAAGGTGATCAGATGCAGGAAGGCCATTAAACTGTGATTCTTTGGTGATGTAAATATGATTGAATTTCATGACATGTTTCTTTTTAGCAGTAGTGACTGTTGCTGAAGGCTTTTATTTAACTAGGATTTTTATATACTTAATCAATTTGTACATGATTTTTAGCCAGTAAACAGTAATTGTTTTCTGTATATGTATTTTGCTTCAATGGTTTTCACTGATGAAATCGAAAATACGTTATTGAATTGACATGTATATACAGCTGGGGGGTTATGGAGGTCAACCCATTAGTATGATGGGATATTTCCAAGAAAATATCAAGTACAGAGATAGAGAGGCACACAAAAATGTACATGTGTCAATGAAGAGTGACAGTATCTTAGGTCGGCCTATTCAAAAGGACTTGGGTGTATACTTGGACCCAAACACAAGTCCACAGATTCAAGTACAAGAACACATGAATTTAGTGAATAGGTTCCTAGACGATTTCTGTGGCAAACTTGATTGGCTTAAAACGTATATACACACTATAAACTTATATTAAGGAGCAGTACCAGTAGCTTCTAAGGTAAGGAGATTACCTATAAAAATACTAAATGCAGTAAGGAGTTAATTGGAAGCTTTTTAAAGTCTAGATATGATAGAACCTGTTGAGGCTACCAAATGGATTGGACACATTATAGCAGGTCACAAATCCTAAAACAAAATATGGTTGTGTGTTGAGCTGATGGTTCTGAACAGAGATATGATTGTGCACAGAGTTACCTTTCCCTCCATCTTGCAATGTATATCTTAGAGTTTGTATTGACCTGGAGAAACATGTTAAAGCAGAGTGTGTAAGAGTCTGTTGATTCAACATTGTGGCATTCACCATTTGTACCAGCACACAAGACAAACAGTGATCTAAGAATGTGCATAGATCTTATAAGTCTGAAAGATGATATGGGTAGAGACCTTTACTCTTTTTCTTATTAACCATTTTTTAGGTGTTAGTGGAAGAGCTTCTTGGTATACCAAATTGGAAATGGACGTGGTGTATCACCATATAATGTTGGAACCCATGTTGAGGCACTATACTGCTTTCATAGCTCACAAAGGCATGTACCTATTCTGTTGTGTGCCCTTTGGTTTGGCATCGGCAGCACCAACTTTTCAAAGAGGTGTTTCTTAGATGCTAAAAAAATAACCAATGCAACTGCTATCCAAGATGGCATTTTAACTTTAGGTGTCATGATAAAAAAGCATGATCAAACTGTTGCGAAAGACCTGGAAATATGACTAGGAAAAAGAGTCATTCTAAGAAAAGGAAAATGTATCTTTAGAGTAATTGAAATAGAGTTTTTAGGTCATGTCTTGTCCAGTGGTGGAGTCAAAATCAGGTCAGTGTTCAGTTATTGTATTGTCAAGGCTTCATCTCCCATTTACAAAGAACAGTTGTGATCCTTTCTGGCATATGTGAATTCTATTGGACAATTTGTGAAAGGAGATTGATACCAGTACATTTGGTTTGGATGCTGTATTCCCTCACATTGATTGCTACAACGACTACACCATGGGGTTTTGCATTAATGACTTCAAGTCTAACAGAGTATCATTACTCTATGCGGTAGAGAAGGTGATATTAGCCTGTGTATGGAGTGCCAGGGGGCATCCTTACAGATAGTAGGCTCCTGTTAACTTCTCATATTATTTGTGATTTATTTGGAGAAAAGTAGTGTGAAGATCTGATGACTGTTTTGTAACGTCCTCAGAGCAACAGGTTGGTTGTAAGATTTAATTTTGTTTGAGTGTAATGTGTGCAAAGTGCGGTTAGATGCAAAGAACATGTTGCTTTGGCTGGACTGACCTTTTGTGGGCCTATAGGTCAACTCCAAACCTTTTGAGTTGAAGCATGGCAGAGTGGCATCCTCAGGGTTGCATCCTAATTGTTTGCATGCTTGGGTTCCACAAGTAATTTATATTCCTAGGTTTTGGGAGAAAGCTGAGAGTGCGAAGGAAACAAGATGCAGGACCAGTCCGAACGATGTGGATAATACATCCAGATCTCCTTATTTTGTTAGAGAAGAACTGGTCAGGTTGAAAGCGGCTAATCGGACATTCTGGTGCAGTTCTCAAACTCAATAGTAGTTCAGATACAAACTTAGGTCTTTGTTATTTACCCAGTATATTTTCTTTATTCAGGTGTTTTTCATTCAACATATTATCCACATTGTACATATATTAGCATTCAATGTTGTATAGAAGGGGAATGTGTGAAGACTGAAATGTATGTTGAGTGACGAGGGAATAGCCAGAAGATTAAAATACCCTCCACTTGAAACACATATAACAGGCAGACAAATTGAAGAAACCCGACCCAGGTTGGAAGGCTTCCTTTCACTCTTTCATTCTCCTTCCATCCGTTCCAGTTCACCCATCCATGTATTCATTCATCTGCACACCCCTCAATCCTTCCATCCTCCCACCCATCTTCGCCCAACCATACTTTTTCCATCCTTCCGCCCATCCATTGATGCTTCACCTGCTGACTCTTTTACTCTGTCACCCAAACTTTCACACTTCTTTCCAGCCATCCTTTCCAGCCATTCATTCTTTAATATTTCCGTCTTGCCTTTTCAAGCTTACTTTTAATGTGTGTCCACCTCCCGGTGTGTTTTCCCCTATTTTAATTATTTCTCTGTCTCTGTTTCCTTCACTGTGAGTCCGACCATCTCTTACGGTACTTCCTAGCAATTTACCGGCTCCTTCATGTACTCCTCCTCTTACTTCCAGCTGCTTTCACCCATTCACCCACCAACATTCCACTCGCTCACCTTTGCCCACCCTGCCAGTAACCTACAACCTCCACCTCCTGACCTTCACATAGATGCTCCTTATGTTATTCCACTCTCAAAAAACATCCCCACTCATTCGTTCAGCTTACAGCCACTCAATTATCCACACCCACCCACCAGCATTTGCGCACCACCCACTCGCGCCACCCACTTGCGCCACCCTGCGCACACGTACACATGCATCCTCACACATCCACTTCAGAAGTCCCTGGAGACAGCGCTCTTCTGAACTCGTCAGTCACTGCATGAGGCCGGGCGCGACACATTGCTCACTGTGCATGTGTGTGCGTGCACTCCAATGTTTGTTTGGCCTGAGTTGCTTCACGCAGGGACTTTGAGGCTTATATATAAGCCGGTTTGCGTCACTCTTGCACCATGCAACGCAGTACAAGAGCGCTTGCACCATGCAACGCGGTTCAAGAGCGACGCAAACCTTACATGTGATTTATGGAGCCCTACAAACCCACTTATCGTGACCCTCAATCTGGAATAAAGAAACAAATGTGCAAATCGCTGCGTTGCTTTACTCTGCACTAGGAGGGCGTTGCGGGAGGATTCCCGTGCAACTCCCATGGATTTTGACGCATTCCCAGATTGAACAGAACTAGTAGACCAGGGAATGAGCCCAAAAGATGCAGCTTCCCTAGAGAGGTGTAAGGAGGAGAACTATCTTTATTTCTCCTCCTTACTTCCTCTTTCTAGGTGTGCTGCATTCTGCAGCACACACAGATAGAGCAATGCGCCTCTCAGGATTGTGTTTGTGCAGGAAGGTGCCTCTTCCTGCATGCAATGCATGCAGGATTCATCATGGTGCAAGGGTGCCTGCATTGGTGCTCGGCTGCCAAAAGTGTGCGAGCGCTGGGAAAAGGCAGGAATGCACCCAATACAGCGCATTCCTGCCCTTTCCCAGTCACGCAACGCAGGACGGTGACTAGCTGCGCTGTCCTGCGTTACGTTCTCGTAAACAGGCCCTGTCGTTTTTATGATGTGATTAATTTTTAGCATTTTTTTTAAATGCTTTATACTTGGATGTTATTCCCCAGGATTTCTTGAAGAAATACACCCGGAAGAAGGTGCGCTGGATGCGATTAAACCAATTCAGAGATTCCCTGAGCAGTGACCGCCCCATCATCGCCGATGAGAAGTCGATTATTAACCGGGCAATCAGGAAGCCAGATCTAAAAGTAAGGACTCTTCATGAAATAAACATTGATGATTAATCTAATAAATGTACTATTGGGTTGTAGCCAAACGTATATCCTGAAGATGATGTGTCTGCAATGATGATGCAACATTGCTCCAGGGAAGTCAGCTTGTTTGGCATTGAGGCAAGCAGAGGTGAAGTTCTGGCAGGCTCTCTCCCTGCACTCACCTGCACGGATTCAGAGAGAATCCTGCCTCATTAATATTAATAAATCAGGTGTTATGCAAATCCCTGGGAACTCCCTCTTGCACTGTGCCAGATTAGCATCTCTGACTCAGCACCAGAAAGGCTCATCACTGCACAGTATGAAAACAGCACCTGGCCTGTATTCCATTGTATGATACATCTGACTAGAAGCTAAGCGTGGGCGGATTTTACGAATTGGCAATCCGTGAAATTGCGTATTTACGGATTAGCAATCCACAAAATCCACAAACTCTCGCGAATTTTGCGGATTCTTTTTTTTTGTGTGTTCGCAAGTGTTTCTGCCATTTCGCAAGGGTTTTTTGCCAGTTCGCAAACGCGAACTTACTTGTCGGGTAGCAACGGTCGCGACCATGTTGTTTCTACGTCTGGTTCATCACAGCACCCTCTGTTTCACCACTGCCACCCGCTGTTTCACCACTGCCACCCTCTGGCTCACCCATGCCACCCTCTGGCTCACCCATGCCACCCTCTGTTTCATCACTGTAGTTTATGGGTGGAAAAGCACACCTGCCCTGCCTCAACTGACATGAATTAATTTGGGGCTGATTAATGTGTCACTGAATTTGAACTTCCAGTCTGGCACCTGCTTCCTTATCTGTAATTGCTTTCTGTTGCAGTGTAATTTTTTTTAACAGGACCTTTGTGGCATTCTTGTAGCTATTCTCTGAGCCTGCTGTGAGGGTCAGAGCAGGGTCATAGAATAGTTGCAAGTAGGCAACTGAACTCTGAAGGGGCCCCTCAGGAAGCACTACAGGGAATGGTTAATAATGATAAGATTGAACTTTTGCACCTGCTGAGTGCTTTCAGTTTTGCAAAAATCGTTTTTCTGCACAATATATTTTATTTAATGTTCTGAAAAAGTTCCAAAATTGTAGTTGCAGCAACTGTAATGCCCCAAACAAACTTACTTGTGAAATTTCTAATCCAAAAGTGACCCAAAGAAAGTCAAAAAGGCCTCAAATCCAAATATCCAGCAGCATCCACAAAAAGCAATCCTTCCAGGTCAAGATCCAAATCAAAGTGACCAGGACATGAACAAAAGCACTGGGAGGAGCCTGCTGGACAGGAACACGAAGTTGTAGACTGTGGGGCACTTCCTTCCTCCCACCCCCCCAAAATGGACTCCTTGCAAAAAAATAGTGCAGGCAAATGTCAAC
Source organism: Lissotriton helveticus (assembly GCF_964261635.1). Lineage (NCBI taxonomy): Eukaryota > Metazoa > Chordata > Amphibia > Caudata > Salamandridae > Lissotriton > Lissotriton helveticus. The sequence goes on from NC_136072.1 coordinate 4,497,756, forward strand.
CTGAGGAGTTATTCTGATAAAAAATCATTTTCAGAAGGTTTATGCTGACTGCTGGTGGATTTCTTGTGCGAAATTGCAAATTTTGCAATTTCGCAATTGCGAGATTGTCGCTGCCCGCCGCACCTACGTGTTCGCAAGTGTTTACTCCCGCGATGCGTGATCACGGGCCTTTATGACGTACTCCCGTTGCCAAACTCTCGCTGTGCAAGGTGGCAAGCCGCGATGACGTAATAGCGGTCGACAAACTCCCGCGGGATCCCGCAGCAAGATCCAAAATGACGCAGCACATGCAAACATGGAGAAAAACAACTCTTCAAATGCTGAATGACGGTAAGTGAACGCTGCGGGCTGCAAAATTGTATAGTATTCTATTTGGCAAGTGCGACCAAGGAAAAAATCCGCTTCGCGCGGATTTGCGAATTTTCGGCAAATTCGCGAGAGTTCACGGATTGCGAATTTGCCGAAAATCCACAAAATCCGCGAGCGGAACAGATTTTATGCCCATGCTTACCACTGATAAACCTTAAAGCAGCCTGCAGCTTGGCAGGGTATCAGCCATTCACGATGGCGACTCACCAGGGCATTACCGAGTCGACGAGGCATCAGCCATTCAAGATGGCGACTCACCAGGGCATTACTGAGTCGACGAGGCATCAGCCATTCAAGATGGCGACTCACCAGGGCATTACCGAGTCGACGAGGCATCAGCCATTCAAGATGGCGACTCACCCGGACAATAACGAGTTGATGAGGTGTGAAAAAAAATGGTGTTTTTGTTTTTGAAAAATCATCTTAGAAATACAATGAAAAAACCAAAGGTGAAAATAACGTTGTAGTTAGGTGAATTTGTCAATTACAACATTATTGTTTTGAGCTAAAGATGGCCACTAAATATGGGGTAAAGGGATCTCCCATTAATCTCCAGAGGCTCTGTGGCAGGGGGGGAGCCTGTGAGAGTGTCGACGGTGGAGTGATAGTCATGATACCGGTAGCATTGTGAGCGTCTACCACAGAGTACCTTTACTTTCAACTGCGGCACGGTCTGGAGTGCTGTCGGTGGGGTGGAAGGGGGAGACCTATTGGGAGTTATACACTGCATTGTTCACCAATGATTAGGGTGGAGGATGCTAGCTTCTGGGTACCATAGATGAAGATGCCACCAGGATGGAGGATGCAGCTTCTGGGTACCATAGATGAAGATGCCACCAGGATGCTAGCTTCTGGGTACAGTTGACGAAGATGCCACCAGGGTTGAGGATGCTAGCTTCTGGGTACCATAGATGAAGATGCCACCAGGATGGAGGATGCTAGCTTCTGGGTACCATAGACGAAGATGCCACCAGGATGGAAGATGCTAACTTCTGGGTACCATAGATGAAGATGCCACCAGGATGGAGTATGCTAGCTTCTGGGTACCATAGACGAAGATGCCACCAGGATGGAGGATGCTAGCTTCTGGGTACCATAGACGAAGATGCCACCAGGATGGAGGATGCTAACTTCTGGGTACCATAGATGAAGATGCCACCAGGATGGAGGATGCTAGCTTCTGGGTACCATAGACGAAGATGCCACCAGGATGTAGGATGCTAGCTTCTGGGTAACATAGACGAAGATGCCACCAGGGTAGAGGATGCTAGCTTCTGGGTGCAGTTGACGAAGATGCCACCAGGGTGGAGGATGCTAACTTCTGGGTACCATAGACGAAGATGCCACCAGGGTGGAGGATGCTAGCTTCTGGGTACAGTTGACGAAGATGCCACCAGGATGGAGGATGCTAGCTTCTGGGTACCATAGACGAAGATGCCACCAGGGTGGAGATTGCTAGCTTCTGGGTACCATAGACGAAGATGCCACTAGGGTGGAGGATGCTAGCTTCTGGGTACCATAGACGAAGATGCCACCAGGGTGGAGATTGCTAGCTTCTGGGTACCATTGACGAAGATGCCACCAGGGTGGAGGATGCTAGCTTCTGGGTACCATAGACGAAGATGCCACCAGGATGGAGGATGCTAGCTTCTGGGTACCATAGACGAAGATGCCACCAGGGTGGAGGATGCTAGCTTCTGGGTACAGTTGACGAAGATGCCACCAGGGTGGAGGATGCTACCTTCTGGGTACCATAGACGAAGATGCCACCAGGGTGGAGGATGCTAGCTTCTGGGTACAGTTGACGAAGATGCCACCAGGATGGAGGATGCTAGCTTCTGGGTACCATAGACGAAGATGCCACCAGGATGGAGGATGCTAGCTTCTGGGTACCATAGATGAAGATGCCACCAGGATGGAGGATGCTAGCTTCTGGGTACCATAGATGAAGATGCCACTAGGGTGGAGGATGCCAGCTTCTGGGTACCATAGACGAAGATGCCACTAGGGTGGAGGATGCTAGCTTCTGGGTACAATAGAAAAAGATGCCACCAGGGTGGAGGATGCTAGCTTCTGGGTACAGTTGATGAAGATGCCACCAGGGTGGAGGATGCTAACTTCTGGGTACCATAGACGAAGATGCCACCAGGGTGGAGGATGCTAGCTTCTGGGTACCATAGACGAAGATGCCACCAGGATGGAGGATGCTAGCTTCTGGGTACCATAGACGAAGATGCCACCAGGATGGAGGATGCTAGCTTCTGGGTACCACAGACGAAGATGCCACCAGGGTGGAGGATGCTAGCTTCTGGGTACCATAGACGAAGATGCCACTAGGGAGGAGAATGCTAGCTTCAGGGTACCATAGACGAAGATGCCACCAGGATGGAGGATGCTAACTTCTGGGTACCATAGATGAAGATGCCACCAGGATGGAGGATGCTAGCTTCTGGGTACCATAGACGAAGATGCCACCAGGATGGAGGATGCTAGCTTCTGGGTACCATTGACGAAGATGCCACCAGGGTGGAGGATGCTAGCTTCTGGGTACCATAGACGAAGATGCCACCAGGATGGAGGATGCTAGCTTCTGGGTACCATAGACGAAGATGCCACCAGGGTGGAGGATGCTAGCTTCTGGGTACAGTTGACGAAGATGCCACCAGGGTGGAGGATGCTACCTTCTGGGTACCATAGACGAAGATGCCACCAGGGTGGAGGATGCTAGCTTCTGGGTACAGTTGACGAAGATGCCACCAGGATGGAGGATGCTAGCTTCTGGGTACCATAGACGAAGATGCCACCAGGATGGAGGATGCTAGCTTCTGGGTACCATAGATGAAGATGCCACCAGGATGGAGGATGCTAGCTTCTGGGTACCATAGATGAAGATGCCACTAGGGTGGAGGATGCCAGCTTCTGGGTACCATAGACGAAGATGCCACTAGGGTGGAGGATGATAGCTTCTGGGTACCATAGAAAAAGATGCCACCAGGGTGGAGGATGCTAGCTTCTGGGTACAGTTGATGAAGATGCCAACAGGGTGGAGGATGCTAACTTCTGGGTACCATAGACGAAGATGCCACCAGGGTGGAGGATGCTAGCTTCTGGGTACCATAGACGAAGATGCCACCAGGATGGAGGATGCTAGCTTCTGGGTACCATAGATGAAGATGCCACCAGGATGGAGGATGCTAGCTTCTGGGTACCACAGACGAAGATGCCACCAGGATGGAGGATGCTAGCTTCTGGGTACAGTTGACGAAGATGCCACCAGGGTGGAGGATGCTAACTTCTGGGTACCATAGACGAAGATGCCACCAGGGTGGAGGATGCTAGCTTCTGGGTACAGTTGACGAAGATGCCACTAGGGTGGAGGATGCCAGCTTCTGGGTACCATAAATGAAGATGCCACTAGGGTGGAGGATGCTAGCTTCTGGGTACCATAGACGAAGATGCTACCAGGATGGAGGATGCCAGCTTCTGGGTACCATAGACGAAGATGCCACCAGGGTGGAGGATGCTAGCTTCTGGGTACAGTTGACGAAGATGCCACCAGGGTGGAGGATGCTAACTTCTGGGTACCATAGACGAAGATGCCACCAGGGTGGAGGATGCTAGCTTCTGGGTACCATAGACGAAGATGCCACCAGGATGGAGGATGCTAGCTTCTGGGTACCATAGACGAAGATGCCACCAGGATGGAGGATGCTATCTTCTGGGTACCATAGACGAAGATGCCACCAGGATGGAGGATGCTATCTTCTGGGTACCATAGACGAAGATGCCACCAGGATCACCATCTTTCCTATAATGCCCCATCTCGGTGCTATGACCTAGTGTGTGCTCAGCGGGACAACTTGTATTGTCTAAGTGCTCTGGCCTGACGTCACTCTCAGCAGTAAGTGATGCAAACTCCTCAGGTTTTTCTTGTTGGTTGAGTTTGATGACTGCTGCTGAGGCAGGGCCCTCACCTCAGATAAATAAGGCTTGATGAGGAGAGAAGGGCCTGCCAAAGGCCTGAGTTCTGTCACCAGAGTCAGGTGGGGTGAGCAGGGTGTGAGGCCGCTCCTGCTCTGGTTATTAAATCTGTGCGAAAGGAGGTAATATTAATACAAGCAACACCCATGCCTGTGATCAGCCCCAGGGAGTAGAAGATTTATAGAAGGAACTGGTCCTCCTCTCAGACACAATTATTTATACATAAACCCAGCTTTTTCCAACCACATGAACTCAAAGACTGGAGGTGGCCTGTCTTGCAGGGAGGCTAGGGTTTGCATGGGACCACTGATAGGTTAGTTGTTAGCTGCTGCTGGCAGCCGGGGAGGGTGTTGGCTGAGGAGCCGGCCAGTGCCGCTGGGGCCTTCATGCTCCCCTTGCAGCCCCCAAGATTTAAAAAAGGTGTTGGTGCCCCAAACACAGAAATTCACTGAAAAAACAAAGGTTAAAGTTACGTTATGGTTTGTAATTGTACTCTTATCCTATTTTACATTAAATAAAAACATAGGAATTCGCTGAAAAAACAAAGGTTAAAGTTACGTTATGGTTTGTAATTGTACTCATATCCTATTTTACATTAAATAAAAACATAGGAATTCACTGAAAAAACAAAGGTTAAAGTTACGTTGTAGTTAGTAGTTGTACTCATATCCTATTTTACATTAAATAAAAACATAGGAATTCACTGAAAAAACAAAGGTTAAAGTTACGTTATGGTTTGTAATTGTACTCATATCCTATTTTACATTAAATAAAAACATAGGAATTCACTGAAAAAACAAAGGTTAAAGTTACGTTGTAGTTAGTAGTTGTACTCATATCCTATTTTACATTAAATAAAAACATAGGAATTCACTGAAAAAACAAAGGTTAAAGTTACGTTGTAGTTAGTAGTTGTACTCATATCCTATTTTACATTAAATAAAAACATAGGAATTCACTGAAAAAAACAAAGGTTAAATGCATGTTATAGTTATGTGAAAATGTCAGGTAATACAATGTTTTAAACAATCAAACCACTGAAAATTACCAGTTATAGTTATCTCAAGTAATTATAACTTGTGCCTTAAACTGACTATAACTCGCCCCGTCACCATGTACTGCTTGCACCCTCACATATTACACAACTCACGACACGTTCAATGACAACATTGATAACATCCCTAATGACAACTGAAATGACGTCATTGATTGCAGTACTTTCCATATTGTTATAGTTGCTTTAGTGCACACGTTATAGTTAATTGAGAGAACTATAACTGCTGAATTTCAGTGGTGTTTTAGATCAAAAAGTTATGTATTTACTGACATTTTTACCCAACTATATATTTATATACTTATTGCACAGTTGCTGTCACCACTGTGTAGTTATCCATGAGTCAGAGTTTCCACAGAAAGAATACTTGTTATTTTTTTTTGTTTAAACATTTTATTAGGCATTTCAATCAAATAAAGCATACATACAGAAAACAAATATATAGGAAAGGTGAGAAGTAAATGGCATCATAGTAAGTTCAGTTATCAAGTATTTGTCCATCATGAGAAAGAAGTATTCTTATCATTCAGGTAGTGTGTACCATATCATAATGTAGGTCAGAGAGGGGTAGAAGTGTCTTATTCAGCACATTTGAATATTGATTTTAGCATACCAAGAGGAGGCTTACTTCTCATTAACCTACATGCCGTTCGGACCTGTAGACAGGCAGCCAAACTGTGCTTCTCTACTAGCGACATCAAATTGGACTGTCAAGTTGTGAAGTTTTTTGACCTAATAAGAAAGAGACTTAACCATGCTAGATGAACTTTTTAAATCCCTCGAGGGTAACCATAAAACTGTTAATAACTCTGTAATTTTAATGCATCCTATTTTTATTATGTTTAAATAACAACAACTATGGACATTTTTACAATTTTGTAAAGATTTTAATTAATCATATACAAATAAAATATTTACTTACTTAATAACTTACTCATTAAGAAAGGGAATGAGAGAAGGCGAGTGAGGAAGTTTGCTGTTTTGCTCAAAATAATGGTGCTGTTTAATGAATCTTCCCAAAACTTTCCCCAAAAAGTTAATTCATCTCAGCTCCTTCCTGGAATATTTTGGGATTATCCATAAAGCGGGTGTTTTGAGAAAAAGAGGTCCCAAAACACTTTTTCCCCCATCCATTTTCCATAGGAAAAAGAAGACAACGATACTGGAAAAACAGTTGAATAGAATTTCCCCAAATTTGCCTGAAAGCTAGATCTTAACTCAGAAAGTGAGGTTTTGTAATTTGGTGTAAATCTGTCAGCTGATTTAGATACATTAGGCTTTATATTTTATAGATATCTGTATCCACAGGAATCCTGAGGGTACAAATGTCAAAAATACATATTCTGATTGGTTGGCCCATGGGACCGACCAATCTGATTGGCAGCGGCAACCTGAAGAAAAAACTTGCAGCCACTATGAGAGAACTCTGGGATCCCGCAACCCCTGAAAATATGTTAAAACAAAATATAGAAGGGGCAGGGTAGGGATACCCTGACACCCTAGCCTTTGTGGGAGGGGTCCCGAAGGACACCCTTAAGGGCCAAACAAAATGGGTTGCACAATTCCGGCCCGTGCAACCACAGGGGGGAGCTCTGTGTTCTGCAGTACAAATTTTATTTTTTTTAAAGCAAGAAATTTCAGCCATCCGACAACCCACGCCCGCCACGTACGGCGTACGACTCTTGCGCATGACGATGGGTTGCCCACAGAGCCCCCTCGATGGTTTGGCCGCAAACGTAGTGTAACAGATATTACTTGATGTAAAAAAAACATAGAAATTCACTGAAAAGGCACTACTATTTAAAAAACATAAACCTAGTAAAATTGACCCGTTATAAGTAACTGACATAAATCTAACTTGCAGCACTGGGGTGCACTGCTTGTGACCTCACATATTATATCCCTAGTGAGATCTGAAATCTATAACAGCGCAAGCTATGCTTATGTCAATTGTGTATAATTGGCAAATTTGCCTACTATTATGGCTTTGAAACACTAGGGTCCTCATTTATGAGAAATGACGCATCGCTGCGTGAAAGCAGCGATGCATCACTTCTCAGTGCGCACTCCTTGCGACATTCCAGATGCGTCATATTTAATGTATGACGCATCATGTCGCAAGGAGTTACAGATATGTCAGTATTTCTGACGTATCTGTAAGCGCAAAAGTGACGCATTGCTGAAGTGTGTCACAAAAGTGAGGCAACTCCAGCAATGCATCCTTCACATGGGGCAAGCCCCATGTGAATGGGCTTGCGTCAGTCTTACGCCTGCTGGGAGGCAGGCGCAAGATTTTGACGCAACGGCGTCCTAAAAGTGACGCAGTAAAATCTTATAGATTTCACAGCGTCACTTCTACGACCCTTCCTTGCGTCAATACGCCCCCCTTGCATACATTATACCTGGCGCAGTTATAATGTGGCGCATGGGTTTACAAAGTGACGCATCTACCTAGATGCGTCACTTTGTAAATATGACTCAACAAGGCGCATTTTTTACACCCCTGGTGCGTCACAAAAAGTGACGCACCGGCGGCGTAAAAGTGGCGCATGGCCTCATAAATGAGGCACTAGGGTTTTACAGCGAATTTCTAAGTTTTTGTTAACATAAGTTAAAATCTTACCTTCTGCATGTACAACTCTAATTTAACCTTTGTTTTTTTCCAGAAAAAAAAAAGGTTACAGGGACGTTCTAGTTAGGCCGACGTTTTACCCACACAACCCCATAGAAATTCAGCAGTTCTAGTTATACTTATGGTTATCAAATTAGCCCCAGAATCTATGCCATATCACTTACCGACGTGTTTAATGCCATGTTTGAATCCGCACTCGATACCGCCCTTCATCATCTGGGACTCCTCACGGTATTACCATAGTGTGGCAAACATGATGATATAGTGGACCTGATGAAAGTGTCCTACGCCGATTGATGTCACACTAGGTGTGCCCTCAGATGTACTGCTAGTGGAGGAGGGGTGGGAAACAAAACTGCAGTGCACAAAAAGAGAAATTATAAGGAAAAAAGTGGTTTAAAATTGGGTAGATGAGAGACTGTAGTTTATTAATTCGCTCAAATGCCCAAGATTAAAAACAGAGCAACTAAGGCAATTCTGAAAATATCTGCCCAGGTTAATGTTGTTAGGTCGACATGTTTCAGCAATAATGGACCTTCTTGTCCTTGCCTTCCTCAGGACCTTGTAAAATCTAATTGCTACTGCAATGTGTGATTGACACAAAGAAGCATCGGATTCTGTGCCTGCTGTCCTACCTCTGAGAGAATGTGGTGGTGCAAGTCCGGTGTGTTGTCATGAAATGCATTGTGGGTGAAGAGCACGGGCTTAGGCCCGCCCCTCTCGAGTTTATGCTTGGGTGGACAGGCACAGCACTGTTGTACGCCGGGTACCAGCGCTGATGTGCACATGAGATTAAGTAATGGCAGTGCTCAGGTATAAGTACATGGAAATAAAACCAGTGTTGCATTAATTAACAAGTGCCTGAGGGCGCGTAACTAATTAAACAAGTCACATTAACAGGACTATACAGGACATCTGTACTCTGTGTACAGGACAGCCTGCTCTCATGCTGTTAGTACACGTGCGCCGGCACATGTGAGGGCACGGAAGAGACCTCTGCTGCAGTCACAACCCGCATCGCACCATAAAGTGGATAATCTATGCACGATGCACAATTTTATTGAATGTACATTTTAATGTAATTGTGTTTTAAATGAATGACAAATAAAGAATATACAACATAATTGTGTGTAGCGCTTCGTAACACACTCAATCCAAAATAAGCGCTCTAAGTTACAGGAGTGATGTTACTTTTAATAATGCTTTGCACGCACTTACCACCCTGGAAAGGGTTAATCATTTTAGTCTTGCCAAACTTCAAACTTTTAGGGGCATATTACCAACAACTAGCGATAATTATCGCTATGTTGGCTTAGCGGCAATATTTTTATCGCCGAGCTTCGGCGATTTTTATCGCTTAGGAACCTTTGCTATTATCAAGGTTTATCTCCTAAGCGATAAAGGGGCATATTATCAAGGGGGGTTATCTCCGCTTTTTTGGCTTTAAAAGCCAAGAAAGCGGAGATACAATTATCTCCCTATTACCTAGGTGTCGCTAACACCAGTTAGCGACAGCTAGTAGGAGATAGCGACCATCTTGGGCCCAACTTTGCATGTCAGTGATATTTATCACTAATGACATGCAAAGTGGGCGTGCCAAGATGTTAGCGACTGGAAACAGTCGCTAACATCGCTATCTCCTATTACCAACTTTTGGAGATATTTGCGCTAAGGCCGAATATCTCCAAAAGCTAACACCTGCCCTGAGCAGTTCTTAGCCATGTTATCCAATGGGAGGTGGATAACATGGCTAAGAGCATTAGCTCGGTAATGCATGAATATCGCTGACTTTTCAGCGATATTCATGCATTTTGGCCGAATTTTATCGCTTAGGAGATAAACCTTGATAATAGCAAGGTTCCTAAGAGATAAAAATCGCCGCAGCTCGGCGATAAAAATATTGCCGCTAAGCCAACATAGCGATAATTATCGCTAGTTGTTGGTAATATGCCCCAAAAAACGGCCGCAATGCATGAATATCGCTGAAAAGTCAGCGATATTCATGCATTACCGAGCTAATACTCTTAGCCATGTTATCCACCTCGCATTGGATAACATGGCTAAGAACTGCTCAGGGCAGGTGTTAGTTTTTGGAGATATTCGCGCTTAGCGCGAATATCTCCAAAAGTTGGTAATAGGAGATAGCGATGTTAGCGACTGTTTCCAGTCGCTAACATCTTGGCACGCCCACTTTGCATGTCATTAGTGATAAATATCACTGACATGCAAAGTGGGCCCCCAGAAGCTCGCTATCTCCTACTAGCTGTCGCTAACTGGTGTTAGTGACAGCTAGGTAATAGGGAGATAATTTTATCTCCGCTTTCTTGGCTTTTCAAGCCAAAAAAGCAGAGATAAACCCCCTTGATAATATGCTCCTTAATCTCTAACTCTACCATGCATCAAAGGTGAGCATTTAACTCTCCACGTCTTCCTACCAGCAGTAGCCTCAGTTCTTTATGAATGGTCAGTGTGTGTGTCTCAAATGTTACACGTCCTCTCCATTCTCGAGCCATCTCAATTCATTTCGGCAGTCTGTGCACACCACAACCTCCGCTGAAGCGAGTGCGTGGCATAATGAAAGGGTTTCCAGATGTCTTTAGCCGGGTCGTAACACTGCTTCAAGAAGTATAGTCATTCTGCTGCCCCGGTGGGTATACATAAAGGTGTATGCCTGGCTCCTGCGCTGCGTGGCCCTCGTGTTCAAACACCTTGTAGCGGGTTAGGCGGGGTCCCTGCACCCAGGCACCATGGGCGCCATTAGCAGCCCCGTTTGCGACGTGTGGTGTTTATTCACTGTGACAGTGGTGCACCCCTAGCAACCCAGGGCTGACACTGCACATCCCTGGCACTGTCTTCTACATGGTCGATCCTTCGTTAACTTCATGAAGATGCATGCGCCGGCGTCACGCAAGGGTGGCGGGAGGAAAGGCAACCCCCAATGAAAGATGCGCGGGGGAGGTGGAAACCGATGGACAGCAGGGGGTGTCGGAAGCAAAACAGATGGGGCTTTGGAGGGGGGGGGGGGACAGCAGGGCACAAGTCTGAAAACAAGACAGCTCAAAAGATATTCGAATCCACTGACATCCGTGCAACGAGAAAGTGGAATAATATTAAAAAGGCACACCTGAGGCCAATTACACATTTGAAAACCGTGCTGTGGACAGTGCAGCAGCACGCAATTTAGTCTGCTCATGTGGGCCTCTGAGGAAAGGGAAAGGATTCCCTGAAACGCGTCAGGCCGGGGGCACTATGAAAGAAATGGAAGCTGGCTGTATCTGGAATAAATTGGTATCAATACTTACCTGGAATGGAGTGCGGCCTCATCTCTGGGCAAATGGTGAAGTAATTCATACACGGTGGTTCCGGCCGTGGAGGCAACACACCACCAATGAAATTAACATGCTTCCTTTTGTGATCGGTGGGGCAGGTTCCTGAAATGAGAGAAAGCCAAAGTCCTTTTCAAATGCCTAATGGAGGGTAACACTGACCCCTGAAATGGCACATGAGCACTCGACCCACTGGAAGGGAGAAAAGGTGCACAAATGTACTGCAGGTCCCAGCATGCAATGCGAAAGTGGAATACAATTAATAAGGCACACCGGAGGCCAATTACAAATTTGAAAAGCATGCAGTGGACAGTGCAGCAGCACGCAATTTAGTCTGCTCATGTGGGCCTCTGAGGAAAGGGAAAGGATTCCCTGAAATGCGTCAGGCCGGGGGCACTATGAAGGAAATGGAAGCTGGCTGTATCTGGAATAAATTTGTTTAATACTTACCTGCAATGGAGTGCGGCCTCATCTCTGGGCAAATGGTGAAGTAATATATATATATATATATATATATATATATATATATATATATATATATATATATATATATATATATATATATATATATATATATATATATATATATATATATAGTCCCTTGTTGATGCCTACCTCTGTCTACCTGATTTGTATTTAAATCGGAACTTCCAGGTTTTGGTAACAACACTGACGAAGGCTATCGCCGAAACGTTTGTTCTGCTGTCACAATAAACTGCTGTGATACTGTACCTGCCGGAGTGCTGTCTCCTTTCCTTATGTGAGAGGAATTCTTGAGCGATATATATATATATAGTTACACAGATAATTGGCTGGACATTGGTAGTATTATACTCATCATAACTGATCCCATGGTCCTTAGTGTAACATTATATTATTATATTACATATATATATGTATATGTATACATTACCTACTAGCGGTCGCCAGTAGGTATATATAGTTAGGACCTAGTTTCCATAGGAAATCCACAACATTCTATTGGGAATAACTTTGGTGTCGGTTAATGAATCTACGTGAATTTCTCAAAGAAGATGGTCCGTTACGCTCCGCTCCTTCCCTGAAAGTTTGAGGGGGGTTCGTCAAGTGGGGGCTGAGATAAAAGGGGGGTCCCAAAACGTGTTTTCCCCATGCAAATTTCCATAGGACCTTTAGACACGGCTACAGCCCGAACGGCTGAACGGAATTATTTGAAATTTGGTAAAATGGAAGAGACTGGTTCGCAGATTACGCTTTTCTTTAAATGGTCTAAATCCGTCCAGTATTTGCTGAGAAAATTGCATTTAAAATCAGTTATATATCTATCGGCGCGCACCCGTGCGCACTGTCCCCGCCTGCCTGCCTGAAATCGGGCCGCCGCGCTGCCCGCTGCGACCCGGAAGTGCTGGGGCCGGCTGGCCAATCCCAGCGCGGCCGGCTGGAAATGCCCGCCCCCGCCACGAGGGGGAAGAAGGAAGATGGCGGCTGACTCTGCAGGGCTCCCGTGATGGGAGGGAGCCCTGCCACCTGCAAGAGAAGCGTCGTCTGCGGCTGAGTGCCCACCTCGTTTTTGTCCCCGCCTGCCTGCCTGAAATCGGGCCGCCGCGCTGCCCGCTGCGACCCGGAAGTGCTGGGGCCGGCCGGACCTCACTGCCAGCAATGGATAAGAAAAACAGAGCACTCTCTCATCCCGCAGAGGCTGGGAGAGGCTGCTCACCAGTGACCAGCCGTCATTGAGAAACGTGCAACCTGCAGCTCAGGGTCCGACATACCCACTCACATCAAACAAGCACCGTTAACGTAACCAGTCCTGAGACTAGAATGTTTATAAACTGCATTAGGGAGCTGTAAGGGCAGTGTCTGGGGTGCTTGGCTCGGCTCTATTTTGGCGTGCATGTCTCCTTGGGATGATTGCCGGGCCAGAGACAGACATTTGGCTCGAGTCGGCAAGTCTTGCTTGGCCTGGCCACCTCTATTCCAGGGCCAGTGTAGGAGAGAGGTTATTGAGGGGGTACAGAAGAGAAATATGGAGGCAGAACACGGAAATGAGGAGGAAGAGACCGGATTTGTAGAGGAAGGGAATTGCCAGGAAAATCAAACATGAGGCAGGAGGCAAGGGATTAGAAAAGCTTAAAGGTAGCAATGAGAGAATACAACAAATGACGCATAAAAATTGAATCAGAAATCACACTGAAAATGATAGTGTACAGGAATAGGGAAGGGTGTTCCTGTACAGAGAAATGATGCACCATCCCTTGCATCCGAATGGACCCACCGATGCGAAAATGCACTTTTGGCACCGTTGGATCACAGCAAATGTCGTTTTCCCTGGGCACTGCATTGGTACAAAGTGTGTGTAACCTAGGCCTTGCCTCGCGCTCATCTGGTGAACTGCTCTGAAACGTTGCACTTGTGTTCACCGAAGAGGCAGAGCCCAGTGCCCTGCTGCCACTGTATACCCCAAATAAATGCAGGTTCCTTCAGGCAGCCCCTGTGCCTGCATCGGTGGTCCCGAGGGACGCACTCGGCAGCCCGGCTCTGCCCTGATAGCTATGAAAGACCCGTGACCTCCACAGGGGGAGAGAGCAAGGGGCGGGAATGTAGTGCCTCGGTGAGACCGGCAGCAGCCCCGGCATGTGGCACATAGGGCGCTTTTCAAACCAAGCCCTGCTCTCTAGGAGTGGCCGACGGCGAACCCTGCGCACACCACATGCAGTTCTGTAATCTACTGCAATGTAGCCTTAGCACGTCATACACAGGCCTGTAATAAACACCAACAGCAGGGCCTCTAACACAGACCTAGCTGTGGCACACACACCCAGGCACCAAGCATCAACGGCAGGTCGGCAGTCCATACTCGGCTGCACAGCCTTCATTCGCACACATGCCTGTATTTGTAATACACAAATTACCACATCTGTCAGGTCTGAAATACTCAACAAGGGGGAGGATGTGGCACAACGGGCTGAGCTGCCGACCTTTGCGCTGGGAACCAGGTTCGAGTCTCGGCGTCCGCTCAACATCCTGTGATTCTGGGCAAATCACTTAACTCCCCGTGCCTACCAAAAATGAATGCGTAATTGCGTCATCTACCTTGTGCTCATAAAAAGCGCTCCGATACCTTCGGGTCGAGTTCGCGCTATTTAAAACTGCAGGAAATAAATCATTTCTCAACTGCACTGCCTCCATACAGAGGCGTCAACAAATGTTACATAACATAACAGGGCTGCAATAGTTTCCAATAGAGTCTTCAGTGGTTGAAGTGGGCGGGGTCTACTGTGAGTGATGTTCACACTCTTTCAGTTTTACATTTACAGTTTGAACAAGACTGTTCCAGAACTGATAATGCTGTTAATCCTCCAGCAGTGCACCCCGGAGCCCAGCCCCCATACTTGTTGTCTATGCACTGCATCCTCTGCTTCAGTACATCACACATACGTCTGTAATACCACTAGCAACAGGGCCTAACAATCCCCTCACTGGTCTAATACGAACTACAGGCGTCTTCTGCACAAACGTAAGAGGCGGACATGTAAATATACGGGTAAAATAATGGGAGATTATCATCACAGGAACTGATTTTGGGAGCAGTGGCTGAGCCACATGAAATTTTGGATCCTCTCACTAAGCAATATATAGAAGGAAGCACAATGGACACGTATTTGAGTGACCTAGGTAACGGACTATAATTTCAGGTATGAAGTACACCAGTCTGTCAAAGTAAACACCGGAGCCAAAACATACCTGTCCTAATACCATTCACAGTAAGGCTAACTGACCCTCCACACACACACACACACACAGTGAGCAAGGGCACGGACGTGCCCGAAACGCGTCTGATGAGATTTCTTTCACCCATGAGGCGTCTCACGTGGCTACGTGATACGTCACGTAATAAAGAATATATTTTACAGCTACAGATATTAGCTTTTAAAAAACCAATGAAATTCACTGAAAAAACCATAGGTTATAGACCATATATAGTTAGGAATTAACATATAAAAAACCATTGAAATTCCTCCTATATAGTTAGTTGGACTAACTATATATGGCGCCCCCGCAATGCACTGCTTATGACCTCACATACTACATCACTCATGGCATGGTCAGTGACATCACTGATGACATCATCCAGTGATTGTGAGTGTTTTTAAAATGTTTATGAGTTTTAAATATATATACTAAGGTGTAGTGATGTTTCAGTGGGTGTATGTGTGCCTGTATCGATGATTCAGTAGTTGTGTGATTGACTATATAACTGAGTGATTAGGTGTCTACATGAATGTATGGGTCCCTGACTAGTTTGTCTGAATGTCTGTATCAGTCTGTTAGTTTGTGTGTAAGTAGCTGCATTGATTGGTGAGTAGGTACATGAGTGGCTGTATGATTTATTGATCAGTTGTATGAGTACCTATATGGGTATATTAGTGTCTATGTGGGTGGGTTAGCGAGTATGTGACTGCCTGCATGGATAAGTGACTGCATGAGTCAATGGGGGTATGGGTTAATGAGTGTAAGAAGGGTTGTAAAAGTGACTTAGTGTGTCTATGGTTGAGTCAGTGAGTAAATGGATGGGTCAGTGTATATTGGTGAGTAAGTGGATATGTAAAAGGCAATATATGTAAGTGTTGGAGCATATCAGTGACTGTGTGTGTGAGTGAAAGATTGTGATAGTAGCTGTAAGGGTTAATGAGTAGGTGTGTGGGGGTCTGTATGGGTCAGTGATTACATGTTAGCATCTGTATGAATAAGTGAGTGGGTGTGTGTATAACTTTATAGGTGAGTAAATGCCTGCGTGATTGACTCTACAGGTGGGAGAGTAAGTGTGTGCGTAGCTCTATGAAAGACTGGCAGTGTGAGTGGATGTATGAGCGGATATATCAGTGGCTGTATTAATGAGTGAGTGAGTGAGTGAGTGAGTGAGGGAGTGTATGAGTGGCTGTGTGGGTGACTGAGTGGATGTGTGTGTAGACCTATGAATCAGTGAGTGGGTATGAACATACTGGGTATGTCAATGGTTTTGAGAATGATAGTATGGAAGTTGGAGTAGGTGTTTGATTACATGGAGGTATGAGTGGCAGCATCAGTGATCCTGTGGATGATGTCATTTGAGATAACATCAGTGATGTCATCAGTGATGTCACTGACCATGCTATGAGTGATGTAATATGTGAGGTCGGGGGGGGGCGCAAGTTATAGTTAGCCCAGCTAATTATCACTGCTGAATTTTTCTGGTTTTGTATGAGTGCAACTTGAGCCTAACTATAACGTCCCTGTAAGCTTTGGTTTTTTTCAGTGAATATCTAAATAATTTTAGAATTCTATTTCCTAACTATAAATTTTTTCAATGAATTTCTAAGGTTTTTTGAATGCTAATTCCTCACTAAAACTTACCTGTAACCTTTCTTTTTTCCAATGAATGTCCATGATTTTTTAAGTAGAAATTGTCTTTGCAGAATGCTGTGGAAAGGGGGCAGGACCTCTGACCAGCTCTCAGAAATCCCGCTGAATAGGACTTATAGAACGTAGAAGGAGGGTTTCTTGCTCCCCAAGGTCCTTTAGCATCCAAGACAACTTTATTTCCCAACCAGTAGATGTGTTTGCAAAGTGGTGCAGAAAGGGGGGGTGGCCTCAGAACACCTCATAACAAACTGACTGTGTGGAACTTTGCTGGAGGTAACAAGAAGGATACTTGGCCTGCAAATACCCTCAATAGCCAAGGGGACTTTATCTCCCAACTAGAACTATGCCAGGAGGCACGTTTGCAGAATGATGCATAAAGGACGTCCTTGATGATTGCATAACTAATTTTGTGTTTTAAACCTCAAACTGGAAAGATATGTAGGAGTTTTCTTAATATATCAATGGATTGCAGTCTAATACTAGAAACACTACTACAATTCCATTTGTATATAGTGACCTAACTACACCTTCCTACCTCTTTTGCAATACCTTCTTCTACATTTCTAGGTACCATCACCTCTTTTTTCTGTATGGCTACCATTCTTCATTTCATAACATCGTGCTCTTTAATCAATAGCATGAACTAATTTGTTATACTGGAGATAGCTTTCTTCGTAAATGAAATCCTCTGTAGAAGAAGTATGTATCCATTGTGCACTAAAAACAGTACAACAGTTACTTTTATTCACTAATGTTTTCTTCTGATTTTGCATCCTCATGCTAAACACTATTTTGTCAAGAGTCTTCATTCTATGTACAATCTAAACGAAAAGCTTCCTCTTCAAAGCAAAGGCCTTATAAACCACTCTCTCAACTTGCTCTTTCTGTTTAACTGCATCTCTCCTCCTTCTACACTTTTTAAAATGTAACACTAAATTTACAAGACTGTAACTATGTAATCATTATAACATTTGCACAGATCCTATGCAGCCATCTAAACATCCACTTACAGCCCATGCAGTCATTGAAATACTGAGGCACAAGCGTGCACTAATGAAAGACTCAGGCTCTACTCATGCACTAGTGTAATTACGTAAAAAGTACCAGTGTAGTAAAACTATCTCCCATATTGTCTAAAGACTACATAGTCTCAGGAAAACTTGTAAATATGTAGGTGGTTAAATACATCAATGCTCCCAGGATCATTGAATAGGTAGTACCTAGGTGTTTCCCTGAGGATACAAGTAGTGCCTACATGATTCCCTGGCTATGTCATGATTCCATGGGTCATTCCATAACTGCATACTTACTGCCTGCATGTTTGCATGAGTATACCTTTAGTGTCTGGGTGTTTCGATGAGTGCATGAGTAGAGCCTGAATGATTCGACAGGTACATGTATTAAAGTTTTAATAATTCAATACATGCAAAGATACTGGTAGGATGATTAAATGAGTGTAACTCTCATGCCTGGATGATGGCAAGAGTGCATACATAGTATATAGATGATTTATGCATGCATGGATAGTGCATACATAATTGTTTAGCCCATGCATAGAACCTAGCCCATTGGATGAGTGGATGAATAGTGTTTCAGTGATTGAATACAGCCCATGTCTTTTTGGTTGACTGAACATGTAATGCTTGGATGCATAGATAACTACATGGTTAGTGCCTGCAGAAATGAATAAGTGCATCAGTAGTGCCTACCTAATTAGATGAGTACATGACTAGTGTCTGAGAGACTGCATAATTCCATTGTTAAAGCATGAGAGATTGGATGAAAGTAAGCATACTACTGGGGTGATCGTATTAGTTATGTTATGTTAACACATATTTATAAAGCGCACGGCTACTCCCTGGAGTGTCCCGGCACTAAAACCTCCAAATGTCAAGTAACACAAACACAACCAAAAACTGCCAACAACTCACAGCTGGAAAATCCACGTTTTAAGCCCTTTCCTAAGGGTAAGAAGGTCAGGACTCTGGTCGCGAAAGGGAGACTGTTCCACAACCGTGAGGCAGCTGCGTGAAAAGATCTACCCCCTATGCGGGCCCAAAACACCCTGAGAGTAGTGATCAAAAGTTGGGATGAGGATCTCAGGGAGTGCTGAGGGAGATAAGGCTGAAATCTTTCCCCAAGATAAGGAGCTCCGATCTTATGGAAGGCGTTAAAAACCAAGACCAATGCATTAAACTGAATTCTTTTTCGGACTGGAAGCCAATGAAGGGAAGACAGAAGCTAGGAGGTCTGCGTTCTAGAACCTAACAGAACAATGGCCCTGGCTGCTGAGTACCGGATCACTTGTAGTCGGCTCAAAAGATATTCAGGCAGGCCGAGATACAAGGAATCAACATAGTCCAATCTGGACATTATCAACTCCTGAACCACTGTCTTCCTGTATGGGATAGAAAGCAATGGGAGGAGATTTTGCAACATTTTCAACAACCCAAAGCATACCTCTGCAACCGAGTGTACGTGGGCCTTCATGGAAAGGGTGGAATCCTTCTTGACTCTCAGATTTTTTACTGTAGAGACGGCCGACACAGGGGGGACATATCCTGAGGCCAGGCTATTGGCTCAGTAATTAAATTACTGCATAGGTACTGGAAGGGTGATAGGTTTACTACAATAGTACTCACTGCACAATTACATGAGTGCATGAGTAGACCCTGAGTGCTTCAGCAGTGCTTGCGTATGACTCAGTATTGCAATGACTACAAGGGTTGTAAGTGGGTGTTTAGATGGCTGTATAGGTTTTGCGCAAATGTTATAATGATTGCATAGTTACAGCCTTGGTAATTGCATAAGTCAATAGATAGTTCCTAGGTGATTAGATGAATGTATACGTAGCTACAACATTTATGCCTGCCTGATTGCAAGAGTGCATGAATAGTTTCTGGATAATTGCATACATGTCTCTCTAGAAACATACATTGCTTTGCTACTGAGTGTGCACATGCACGTTTCTAAAGCGGAAAAGAAACAAAAAGAACATTTGAAAGCACAACACCTTTTGTGAATGGCATGCCTGCATAATTTCTCAAATACTTCTTCTGCTTCTAAGACATATATTTAGCATATCTAAAACAAGTTATACTCAAAATGAGCCTAGCACAAGAGCTCTTGAGGCATTCTGCGCTATTAATCCCGCTCAATTTTAAACAAAGCATGTTTAAAGAAAAACACAACCCTCACCATATACATGACATTTTTATTAGTCTTACTGAACATAGATCACCATGTAAACACATATGCATTTTCTTAATAGATGTACACCTTCAAGCCATCTTTTCCAAACTGTATACAACTCTGCAACTTTAAATAAACTCAAAGGTTTCACGGTATATATAGCTATGTGCAAGCATAAAAACTATATCTCACCGTCTAAGCATGTGCAAAGTGGTCATTTAAGTTAAAAACCACATTGACAAACATCCCCCAATATATACATAGCAAGTATTACTTCTTTCTAATTCATATACATGCAGACATGTTCTCATCTTTTATTTCTCACTAAACTACTCCTGTTTAATAATGTTACTAACAGTACCACAACTCCCAGGATGCAAATGACAGATCTATCTATTCTGCACATGAGGTTTAGACATTTAAAACAATCCTAGTTCCTCATTGCAACTTTCCACAAAACTATATTGTTATTTTTCAAGAAAATACACAATGTAATAAACAGACACTAATTCATTTGTCTCTTACTTCCCAAAACATTCACTACTAACCTCTTAAACACATACCCTCTAATAGATACAGTTGAACTCATATATTTGGTCTCATCACTGTGATACTCCTTTTAATCAAACTCCGAAATACATCTTCATTTCTAATGTATATTTTTGAAATAATACAAAGTTATATACATACCACTGAATTCAGTAGATAGATTATATTGTTGTTTTAGCTCTTTCTGCATAGTTTGGACACTTAAGATTTGTAAAAACTAAACACAAGAATGGGACACCACTCTCATACAAACCAAGTCTAAAATGGCAACCTATTCAACTTTCAACTCTATCATCAAGAAAAAGGCATCAAATGAAAGCATGTCTTTCATTTTAGATTATTGAATCTCCACTTGTGAATGGTTAGCATCTGTTAACCCTTTCCCTGCATTTCAAAACGAGGTTCTGGTCAGTGCGTTTTTGTGATCATCATGTTATAATCACAAAAAAAGGGGAGTTCTAACCGATATCTAGCTTTCTTTTTCTGAAATTTAAATACTACACAACTAGAAGGAACATGGTACTTCCAAATGAGATACAGCAGGTGTGATTTACTCCACCGATTCAAAAGCATATCAATATCTGTATTACATTTCTTTTTTTTTAACAACAGCCAATAAGAAGACTTATTCCTGAGCCATCCAACACAGTACCTAATTATGGTCACTTTCATGCAGAGAGCATCCGATGAAATATATATATACATATATATATATATATATATATATATATATATATATATATATATATATATATATATATATATATATATATATATATATATTTGTTTCTAAAAACACCTCCATTTTAACTTATTTTCCTTCGGAAAACTACCTCATTTCATTCCCGCCTTCTCCTGACTTCTATTGCTCCTTCACGTCAAAATGCTTAGAGTATGGATTGTGGGCAAAAGCTTTATCTATGCGCTAAAGAGGCTGCAAAAAAGAGAGGTATTGACAGGGACTTGAGTTTGCCAAATGTGCAGAATATTTGGTTTGGCCAGAGAGGGTTGAAGTTTCATTACTTGCTGGCTTTGGGTAAATCCATTGTAGATTCCCAAAGTCCTCATCTCATGATTGAGCACTGGGGTGGCAACGACCTAGGCACATTGACTGGGGTAGGACTAGAAATCCTGATGAAAGGTACCTTTGCAAAACTGATGTCGCTTTTTCCTCACACTGTCTTGGGGTACTCTAATATATGCCAAAGACAGAACTGGAAGTGATCAAATCAATTCTGTCCACAGATTGACAAAGCCAGGAAACATGTTAGCAAAACTGTTTCCACATTCCTCAGAGACCATCGTACGGGCTGTATCTATAACAACAATCTGCATTTTGAGAAGCATGGAATTTATAGAAA